>NW_023635310.1:0-1138 GCF_014905685.2 Nematolebias whitei | reverse complement strand
AACTTCCATCCATCCATCTAAATATCTCCTCTTTAAAACCTCTAAATCTATCCTCTTGAAACCTCTTCACCAGTAAATCAGGCTAAATGCCTTCAGAGATGAATTATTCTCCATCAGTAATCCTCTGTTGTGTTGTTTTTTGAACTTGCTAAGTTTATTAATCAGAAACAGATCAGCAAATCAAGTGTACATGCTTGATGTAAAATTTTAATTATGTTAAATAAATGACTGCATTTATTCTGATTGTTAGGTTCTGGGGTTGGATCTGGATGGGGTTGTTTCCCCTTTTTTCCTCCAGGAGGCGCCATTGGATTGTCAGGGGGGCGTGACGGGTTGCAGCTGATCTCACCACACACCTGAGGATCATCACAATTAGAGGAGGATAAGAGGAGATCGGAGCCGTCACTTCGACGCCAGTGTTACCAAGTCTCGGTACTTCAGGTCCTCCAGT
Organism: Nematolebias whitei; assembly: GCF_014905685.2. Lineage (NCBI taxonomy): Eukaryota > Metazoa > Chordata > Actinopteri > Cyprinodontiformes > Rivulidae > Nematolebias > Nematolebias whitei. The sequence goes on along the minus strand of NW_023635310.1, from coordinate 687 downwards.
GCTCCTTACGATCTCTAGAAAAGACTTTCCAAGTAATCTTTTTCGTCTCTGTTCCCTCAGGTGCCTCTCAGTGACGCAGTGTGCTCCCCGCACTAATTACCTGAGCTCCAGTCCTTCCTGTGCAGTTTCCTTGTGAAGCCGTGGTAGATACCCACTGGTTGCCCGAGTTCCTGCACCCCTCGTGCCTTCTCCTTTGTGACGCCGTGGAGAATCTCCACTGGATGCCCGAAACTAGCATCAAAGCTACTCCGAACCTCCCTCCATCTCTGAAGGCTCAGGCGGCGTTCGTTCTCCTCGGACCTCCTCGCTTCCCGGATTCTAGTGCTTACCTGTCCGCCCTCCAACGACTCCAATTCCATCCCTTGACCTCCTGGAAACCATCACTTACCACAGCAGAACCCCAGAACCTTACCTCTCTCTCTGGATTAAAGACAAGTTTCCTCCAAGTAAGCAATAACTCTCCGCTCCAACTACCGATTGCTAATTTCCCATAGTCTTGAACTCACCATTGACTCTCTTCCGTGTTTGCAGTCCGCGCACCTCCGAAGCAGACCTCCCTGGACACTATTACCTGAATTGTTTTTTGTTACTATATATTCTACCTGTTAATAATAAATTCTTTAACTGATTTCGATTCTGCCGAGTGTTTTCTGCATGTGGGCCCGCCAGTTAAAACCCGTCATGACA
>NW_023635309.1:0-1138 GCF_014905685.2 Nematolebias whitei | reverse complement strand
ACCACTTTATTTAAAAAGCCCTTAAAACAGCTACAAGGCCAACCAAAAGTGCTGTACAGACAGAACAACAGGTAACACACAAAGCAAAATACAAAATGAGGTAAATCAGAATATAGACATAAAAACGATGCAGATAATGACGACTAACCAGTGTGGAGCATACAGGATCAAACACAGATCATAGACACATGTGAAACACGTTGGATACATGTGAAACATGCTAACTTATGTGAAACATGTTTGACATGTGAAATTCACTAACACATGAAATACGTTAGACACATATAAAACATGTTAAATGCATGTGAAACACGTTAGACACATGTGAAACACACATAAAACATATTTCTCATCCAATCAGGTGGAGAACAGTCTGGACCAGCTTACACAGGGATTGGCCACTTTGGACATCAGTCAGTCTTCAACCAATCAGGCACCACGTGCTGTCTCCTCCCTAGTGGGCGGAGCCAAGAACTGTCTGAGTTCTGACAAGAATGAGAAGCTTATAAAGGCAAAGTCAGAAGACAGCCAAGCCACAGAGAGTATGTTACCTCAGGTGAGTAAGAGACACAGCCACCATCTGTGTACCTGAGTAAATCTGACTTCCTGTCTCTGACTCAGCTTTACCTGTTCACCTGAACAAATTTGTCCACTTCGTTTGTCTCAGAGCTCTGATGAAGAAGAAGCGGAGCCAGAAGCAGATGGAGCGTGTGGCTGGTCAAAGTCTCAGGTGTCTCTAGAGGTGAAAAGTGGAGATGAAGTGGATGGAGTCAGTAAATATTGATCACCTGTTACTGATAACTCGAATGACGAGCAAGGTGTGGTGTCCAACCTGTCCATCTGTCTGTCTGTCCTCAGAGCATTCTGTACGTGGTGGATCCTCTGCCCTGGTGTCCTCACCTGGACGCTGTTAGACCCCTTCCCTCCTCAGGTATAAACATCTCTCTGCCATGTAAGGACTGCGGCTCGGAGGCTGAGAACTGGATCTGCCTCACCTGCTACCAGGTTACAAATCTCACCTGTTGTCCTCTGTGTCTCCTCTGTTGTCCCAACCTGACCAGCGATGACATGTTTAGCCGTATGTCGTGGTTTAACCGCTGGGTGTCCAGGTGGTGTTCTGACAACGACGTGGGCTACA
>NW_023635308.1:0-1138 GCF_014905685.2 Nematolebias whitei | reverse complement strand
TGTGTCAGTCTCAAAATATTGACTTTATCAGCCAATAGCTTCAGACCTGCTTCATCATCAGTCCCAGGAACCCGCCTCAAGCGCAGAGGTGACAGGGCCTTCTCTGTAGCAGGCCCAAAACTTTGGAATGAGTTACCTCTGCTCGTTAGACAGGCCCCCTCCCTCACAGTTTTTAAATCTCGCTTAAAAACACACTTTTATTCCCTGGCTTTCTGCACTGTGTGACCTGTGCTGAGTCTGTGTGCATCACACTGTGTTGGTCATGTTGCAGTTGTTGTTGTTATCCATTATTGTTTTTGTCGGTTTCTACTTTTTGGTGTCCTGTTATGTAATCTGTTGCTATGTGCTTGTTCTGTTTGTCCCTGTACAGCACTTTGGTGTGCTTTGTCACTGTTTAAAGTGCTATATAAATAAATTGGTATGGTATGGTATAACTGACTCCTGGCTGCTCAGACTGATGAAGTCCTTTGGATGAAGGACGGAACGTTTCAACAAAAATAAACCATCCGGAGGACCAGACTGAACTTTCTTGCAAGCCTCAAACAGCTTTGCAAGCTTTGCATATTAAAAAATAACCTTGCATTTCAAAAATCAGATATTTAAAGATGATGACTGCATTAAACTCTTTAATTAATTGATTGAAACCACAGACTGCAACTATAATTTGGTGCATAATATAGTAGCAGTTTTCTCACGATTTTGAGTCACCTTGTCTCCAGCAGTCACAATCCAATGAATATCTGCCCAAAGGGTTCTAAAATATCTATATGTGTCTAAGCAAGATTATTAAACACTGCTGCAAAGAAGAAAATGTACTTCTAAGTGGGTGAAAGTGGACTGCTTGTAAAAAGGTAAATGGCAGAGAGGAAGTAATGTCTGATGGTTTGTTTTAGAAGAATAATAAGAGACTGTGAGATGAATGAATGATGCACTGTAAAAAAAAAAAAAAAGAGTGAGGGAAAGTCATCATCTTCAGCCAATTAAGAGTATATTTTTAAAAAATACGCTTTCTGCACACTGCCATTTTTGATGTCCTCCAGCAGTGCAACAAGAGTGATTGTTTACAAAGTAGGCACAATTATGTTCAGTGACGATGTGAAGGAAAATAATAATATTAATACAACAGGAACAAAATAAT
>NW_023635307.1:0-1138 GCF_014905685.2 Nematolebias whitei | reverse complement strand
CAATAATCTCTCTGTCAGTTGTTAAACAAACTCATTCTCTGACCTCGTGGGAATAAGGGTCATCCAAGCAGAAGATAACTAATGGATAAGAAACTTAACCATAGTTTAAATTCACAGGACCTACCCTTGACCATTACGAAGCTAAGACCTATCTCTTTGTGTTTCCATAGGACAATGATGGTACCACTATTGGTAATCTTCACCCTCTTGGGTGCCACCCAAGAAAACAAAGCCCTCGTACATGCGGTAAATGAGTTAGCCCTTAAGGTTAAAGCGGATTACGCTGTCGCACACCTAATGGATAGGATTTTTGCTGACATGCTTAGAGATATCAGTTCGTCGGTAGATACACTAGCCACCGGTAGGATCCCACCGTATCTAGTCTCTCTACAGATGGTGAACGACATCCTCAGCTCCGCTACGCACGAAAAAGTTACGCAAACACAGGCACACCTGGCTTACACTCTCGGTAGCGCAATCCCAATCTACGTCAATCACAAAACATTTGAAATGGCGTTCATTATCAACCTACCGATAATTCCCTCAAACGGCATATATAGACTCAGGGACGTCGTAAATGTTGGCAATTGGCACGGCGAAAACCATGTTCAAATTGACACACCAAGGATGGTTGCGTACCACGACGACAACCCCTCAGTTTACCTAGCTCCAAACCTGCAGATGTGTGTTCTCACTCGGGAGATACACTATCTGTGCCCGAGCAAACCGTTTATGTGGAATAAAACCGCGGGCATATGCGGATTAACACCTATTCCGGAAAATTCTAAGTGCTCAACGACCGTAACGCCTCGACACCTGGCTAAAGATGCAAAAGCGGAAATAATTGGCTCTCGTTGGCTAGTGAACGCTCCTCAAAGAAAGGCGATCATAGCCTACGACCAACCTGGGGCAAATAGACCTTTGACGTTACCGGACAAAACGATGTGGATCAGTGTTCCCCAGGGAACAACCATACACATTGGTGATTTGACGCTCTATCACCTCGATCCGGAACGATGGGACGCGACTCTGGATGACTCAGAGTACCTGGGAAATATGTCTATAGACATAGATCCAGAGACTCTGGGAAGGATCCGTTTTGAAGGCACCCAAGTCGTCGACGTGGAACCAATAAACC
>NW_023635306.1:0-1138 GCF_014905685.2 Nematolebias whitei | reverse complement strand
CACGCTGGACCGTGTTTACACGAACGTAAAAGATGCATACAAAGCCGAACCCCGCCCCCACCTAGGACTGTCAGACCACATCTCAATCTTCCTGGCTCCTGCTTACATGCCCCCGCTGAGACGCTCCAGACCGGTACAAAAGAAAGTTAAATGTTGGATCCAGGACAGTGGCCCCATACTGAGAGATTGTTTTGATCGAACAGACTGGCAGGTTTTCAGAGAAGCTGCTGAAAATGGAGGTTCGCTTGATCTTGACCAATACACATCCTCAGTTCTGGGTTACATTAGTACATGTACTGACACAGTCTCCACTATCAGAAATGTTAAAAGCTACCCAAACAGAAAACCTTGGCTGAATGCAGAGGTGCGTACCCTGCTGGAAGCCAGGAACACTGCCTTCAGGTCTGGAAACTCAGAGGAGCTGAGTAGGACAAGAAAAGAGCTGGTTGCTGGTATTAAGAGGGCCAAGGCCACATATGCAAAGAGGATCGAGGGTCAATTCATCTCACAAGACCCTCGGAGCATGTGGAGGGGCATTAAGTGCATAACAGATTATAAAGGAAGGAGTGAACAATGTCCCAAAGACCCATCTCTGCCTGATGCCCTCAACAAGTTCTATGCACGCTTTGAAGACCCGAACAGACCACCCAGCACCAGACTCACCTCACCACCGGATGAAGAGCATCTCAGCGTGACCTCAGCAGAAGTAAGGAGTACCTTCAGGAGGATTAATCCGCACAAAGCAACTGGCCCAGACAACATCCCCGGAAAAGTGTTGAAGGAATGTGCTGATCAGCTCTGTGAGGTGCTGGCAGACATCTTTAACACCTCACTTACCCTGGAGACAGTTCCCACCTGCCTGAAGACTGCCACCATCATCCCAGTCCCAAAAAGCTCTACAGTGACTGGTCTGAATGACTATCGGCCAGTGGCCCTCACCCCGATAGTCGCTAAATGCTTCGAAAAACTGGTCATGACTCACATCAAAACAACCATCAACATCAACGAGGACCCTCATCAGTACGCATACCGTGAGAACCGATCAACAGAGGATGCAATCTCCTCTGTGGTCCACACTGCACTCAACCACCTGGAGCAGAAAAACTCTTACGTCCGTATGCTCTTTGTGGACTTCACA
>NW_023635304.1:0-1138 GCF_014905685.2 Nematolebias whitei | reverse complement strand
TCACATTGACTGACTTGCAACAAATGTTGGTAGAGAATGAGATGCCATCCCACAGCAGTGTGTGACCAAGCTGGTGAGCAGCATGAAGAGGTGCCAGGCTGTTGTGGCTGTGTATGGTTCTTCCACATGCTTCTGAGGCTCCAGTTTGTTCAAAGAGTAAATGAAGTTGTCAATATGTTTTGTTTCTTAAGACTTATTTGTTGAATCCAATAAACGACACCAAACAAGAGTCAACAGCAGAATAAGATGTTTGGTTTTGTCAGAGAAGATTTGACAAGTTTTACATGAGCATCATCCTCATTTAGTTCATCTCCTAAAATGACAAATTCATCCAAAAGTTCTACTGTTCAAAATATTTCTGTGATAATTCAATCATGTTTCAATCATTTTACAACAAGCTGTTTGGTTTAATACCACTGTAAATCAATGTTGAAAGATTATTATCAAATTTCATACTTGATGATGTAAAAGCTTTTGTTTTATTTTGCTGTATTTCTTTATTTTATTTTACTTTTGATTACAATAAATCTTATGATTGTGGAATAGTTTGCATCCTGGTAATAATTTGAGTGGAATGCACTGATTTATTTTCAATAGAACAAAACATCTTCATTTTAATTTGAGACCTAATTTTGAGAATCTTCCATCAATTGACATCAAATTGCTGGTGTCCTGCTACAAGTCCAAATTCTTAGTTTCCATGTGTTCAAATGCTCCATAAATCACCAGAAATGGACCTGAAACGGACCTTTAGATGACACTTGAACAAACATTTAGTGACCACCATCATTATTAGTGTTTTTACATCAAGAATCAATTTAGATTCAATTCTGTAAGACCCATGACATTTCATTGTTTCACTTCAATTAGTTGTTGCTGTCTAGATAAAGAACCATTAAGAGGGAGGAGTGGGATCTCTCCAAAACTTTTCAACTTCCATGTTTCCCTGAAAACGGTCCTCAGAGGGATGGTGAAACCCTGACGACTCTCAGGTTCCAGCAGATGCTTCTTCCATTGTTAGGCAGGATTCACAGGTTTCAGGTTTTCCAGCTCACACTTTTTATTCTTTGTATGTACATCTACACATGATCAAGTTTCTGAGTCAACCCAGTTCAAGATGGCCGCCACAGCCACCTGA
>NW_023635303.1:0-1138 GCF_014905685.2 Nematolebias whitei | reverse complement strand
AGCTTTTAATAAAAAAATCAGTAAACAAGTTCTCAGCTTCTTTTTTTACAGAGAAAAACAACTTTTTACACCAAGGCACAAGTTTCAACCGTGAATTTTGGAGCTTCAACAAGACGGAGTTTTTTTCCCAAGGTCGGCCTGTTAGCTTAGCTCGTAAGTAAGTAAACTTTATTTATATAGCACCTTTTACAGGTCAGTAACCACAAAGTGCTTTACAGAATAAAAGACATAAAAACACAAGATAAAAGATAAAAACACAAACGATAAGAGATAAAACAACATGCGTATGACATAAGACAATATAAAACGAATTAAAAGCCAATCTAAACAACTGTGTCTTCAGCTGCTTTTTAAAAGAATTAAGAGAATCAAGGCAGCGCAGCTTAGCTTCTCAGCTTAGCTGCTTTTAACGATCCAAAAACGTGATTATGGACGATTAAAACAGATTTTAAAGAGAAAGGGATGAGTCAGTGAAGAACCGGAGTTGAGCCTTTTGTCCTCCAGTGTCTTCAGTAGAAAGAGAGAGACACGAAGAAACGATAAAACTGATTAATGGAAATGAGGTTGATAATTTTCATTTATCATGCGATTAACTGATTCATTGTTTATCGTGACAGGCCTAGTTGAAAATAAAATAAAAATGCTTACAGGTTATTGTGGACCAGTTAAAAGTATGCTGCTAATCTGAATATTTTGGATATCTACTTGTTAATTTGTGTAACTTCAAATATTAGCATCATGTTTTGGATAATTTAAAGTATTACTGGTCTTTGGCTCTTCTTTAGGATAAAAGGTACTGCACTGAAAATGTCACTGAACAAAAGTTCTTTGTTGGGCCTGAAAATCAGAGACTCATGATAAAATATCTCAAAACTCATGTATCAAAACAGCAGCATAACTATATTAATATTTAGATAATTAGTTTATAATTAGGCAATACCTTAAATTCTTAATTTCTATTAGATTTAGATTTCTATTAGATTAGATTCATAAGTACTCACATACTTATATATATGTATTTTTTCTTTTATATAGCTGTTTATACCCCTTCATATTATAACCTGTTCATAGTCTGTACACTCACAACCTGTATATATTTATACCTATAGCATATTCAAAGCAACTTACTGTATATATA
>NW_023635302.1:0-1138 GCF_014905685.2 Nematolebias whitei | reverse complement strand
ATTTGGTGTTGGGTTTACAGGCCTTGTCATTGATTAGGTGTTGGGTTTACTGGCCTAGTCATTGATAGGGTGTTGGGTTTAATGTCCTTGTCCTTGATCAGGTGTTGGGTTTACTGGCCTTGTTGTTAATTGGGAATTGGGGTTACTGGCCTTGATGTAGATTTAGTGTTGGGTTTACTGGCCTTGTCATTGATTAGGTGTTGGGTCTACTGGCCTTGACATTGATTAGGTGTTTGGTTTAAAGGCTTTCTTGTCAGTCAGGTGTAGGGTATACTGGTGTTTTCGTCGATCAGGTGTTGGGTTTACTGGCCTTGTCGTAGACCAGGTGTTGGGTATACTGGCCTTTGCTTGTTGTTGATCAGGTGTTGGGTTTACTGGCCTGGTCAATGATTGGGTTTTGGGTTTACTGGCCTTGCCGTCGATCATGTAATGGCTTTACTGGCCTTGTCGTTAATCAGGTGTTGGGTTTATTGGTCTTGTAATTGATCAGGTGTTGGGTTTACTAGCCTTGTAGTTGATCAAGTGTTGGGTTTACTTGCCTTTTCATTGATGAAGTGTTGGGTTTATTGGCCTTGTCGTTGATCAGGTGATGGTTTTACTGGCCTTGTCATTATTAGGCTGTTGGGTTCAATGTCCTTGTCCTTAATCAGGTGTTCGGTTTACTGGCCTTGTTGTTGATCGGGAATTGGGTTTTCTGTCCATTTCCTTGATCATGTGTTGGGTCTACTGGCCTTGACATTGATTAGGTGTAGGGTTTAAAGGCTTTCTTGTCAATCAGGTGTAGGGCATTCTGCTCTTTTCGTCAATCAGGTGTTGGGTTTCCTGGCCTAGTCGTAGATTAGGTGTTGGGTGTACTGGCCTTTGCTTGTTGTTGATCAGGTGTTGGGTTTACTCGCCTGGTCATTGATTGGGTGTTGGCTTTACTGGCCTTGTCATTGACTGGGTGTTGGGTTTACTGGCCTTGTCATTGATCAGGTGATGGTTTTGCTGCCCTTGTCATTGATTGGGTGTTGTGTTTACTGTCCTTGTCCTTGATCAGGTGTTGGCTTTACTGGCCTTGTCGTTGAACAGGTGTTGGGTTTACTGGCCTTGTCATTGATCTGGTATTGGGTTTTTTGGCCTTGTCATTGATAGGGTG
>NW_023635301.1:0-1138 GCF_014905685.2 Nematolebias whitei | reverse complement strand
ACAATATCCCACAGGTTCTCTATGGGGTTCAGGTCAGGAGAGTTGGCAGGCCAATTGAGCACAGTAATACCATGGCCATTAAACCATTTACCAGTGGTTTTGGCACTGTGAGCAAGTGCCAGGTCGTGCTGAAAAATGAAATCTTTATCTCCATAAAGAGATGGAAGCATGATGTGCTCCAAAATCTCCCGATAGCTAGCTGAATTGACCCTGCCCTTGATAAAACACAGTGGACCAACACCAGCAGCTGACATGGCCCCCCCAGACCATCACTGACTGTGGGTGCTTCACACTGGACTTCTGGCATTTTGGCATTTCCTTCTCCCCAGTCTTCCTCCAGACTCTAGCACCTTGATTTCCGAATGACATGCAAAATTTGCTTTCATCCGAAAAAAGTACTTTGGACCACTGAGCAACAGTCCAGTGCTGCTTGTCTGTAGCCCAGGTCAGGCGCTTCTGCCGCTGTTTCTGGTTCAAAGGTGGCTTGACCTGGGGAATGCGGCACCTGTAGCCCATTTCCTGCACACGCCTGTGCACGGTGGCTATGGATGTTTCTATTCCAGACTCAGTCCACTGCTTCCCCAGGTCCCCCAAGGTCTGGAATCGTCCCTTCTCCACAATCCTCCTCAGGGTCTGGTCACCTCTTCTCGTTGTGCAGTGTTTTCTGCCACACTTTTCCTTTCCCACAGACTTCCCACTGAGGTGCCTTGATACAGCACTCTGGGAACAGCCTACTCGTTCAGCAATTTCTTTCTGTGTCTTACCCTCTTGCTTGAGGGTGTCAATGATGGCCTTCTGGACAGCAGTCAGGTTGGCAGTCTTACCCATGATTGCGGTTTTGAGTAATGAACAAGGCTGGGAGTTTTTAAAAGCCTCAGGAATCTTTTGCAGGTGTTTAGAGTTACGTCGTTGATTCAGATGGTTAGGTTAATAGCTTGTTTAGAGAAACTTTTCATGATATGCTAATTTTTTGGGACAGGCATTTTGGGTTTTCATGAGCTGTATGCCATAATCATCTGTATTAAAACAATTAAAGACCTGAAATATTTCAGTTGGTGTGCAATGATTCTGAAATATATGAAAGTTTCATTTTTATCATTACATTATGGAAAATAATGACCTTTATCACAATATGCTA
>NW_023635300.1:0-1138 GCF_014905685.2 Nematolebias whitei | reverse complement strand
GGTAGAAAAGAGAGCCTTGACGTCCTTTTCAGGGACACCACCAAGTCATTGGTTCAGGTATGTTGACGACACCTGGGTTAAAATCAAATCTCAGGAAGTCCAACATTTTACTGACCACATCAACTCTGTGGATAAATACATCAAGTTCACACGAGAAGATGTAAAAAATGGCAAGTTGGCTTTCTTGGACTGTGAGGTCTCAGTCTCTGATAGAGGACATTTGCAAACCGAGGTGTACCGCAAACCCACCCACACAGACCAGTATTTGCAGTTTGACTCCCATCACCCTTTGGAGCACAAGTTAGAAGTCATCAGGACTCTGTATCACAGAGCAGACAGCGTCCACACTAGCTCAGGAGCCAGGCAGAAGGAGAAATCCCACACAAGACAGGCTCTAGAGCAATGTGGATATCCTAACTGGGCCTTCCTGAAAGCAGAGAAAAAACCCAAACAGGACTCCAGTCAGCCAACAGGTGAAAAGGAGGAACTCAGACCCAGACCAGTGGTCATTCCATATGTTGAGGGAGTATCAGAGAAACTGAGACATTTATTTTCTAAACATAACGTCCCAGTGGCTTTTAAACCCCAAAATACATTACGGCAAAGACTGGTTCATCCCAAAGATCCAGTCCCCCGGCACAAACAGAGCAATGTTGTGTATGCTGTTCAGTGTCAGGAGGGCTGTGATCAGTCTTACATTGGGGAAACAGAACAGCCACTGGCCAAAAGGATGGCCCAGCACAGAAGATCAACATCATCAGGCCAGGACTCTGCGGTCTACACTCATCTCCAGGCCAGCGGTCACTCTTTCAGGGATGAAGATGTTCACATCCTGGACAGAGAGGAACAATGTTTTGAGAGAGGAGTAAAGGAGGCCATCTTTGTGAAAAGAAATCGTCCATCGTTAAACAGGGGTGGAGGCCTCCGGGTTCAACTGTCCCCCTCTTACAATACTGTGATTGCTAGTATCACTCAGCCCTCTGTGAACAGTAAACAGCCATCAGTGTGCTAATGATCCATTGTTAGGCTGATGTTCCTTCTTGAGCATGTGATCAGCTGGTTTTGTTTGTCAGCAGCAAAACTGGTTGATCCACTCTGAGACGGTGCTATTTAAGAGACTGAGCTGAATACAGCTCCT
>NW_023635299.1:0-1138 GCF_014905685.2 Nematolebias whitei | reverse complement strand
AGAGGAGTACTCACCGGGCTCGTGTCCTCGGCTGAGGAGTCCTTTGTGCCTTCCGCGGTACCTGCTGTTGGGCAGTCTGTGTCACACTCCGGAGGCGTTTCTATTGGCAGTGGTTTGCTCACTGTTGTCCACATTGTTTGATCACCATAATCTATAATCGCGTTGAAGCGATTTATAAAATCCTGGCCAACCAAAAATGGGAATGAGTCAACATGGGTCACGTGTACCGGGTGGTACAGTGTCATATTGCCAATCTGCATGTGAACCATTGCTATAGCTGTCAGGGTTGTTTTATTCTCCGAGAGACCCTGCATTTCTATAGCACAATCAGATAGAGGTATTATCCTGTTTTTCTCGGCTGCGGCTGTCCTCAGCTCCTCGAACAGTTTAGCTGACATAATTGTTATGTCTGCCCCACCGTCCAGGAGTGCTTCGTGTGTGAGGACACCTTCGAGTGTTACTGACAGGTACGCCTTTTTGGCGGCCCCCTTTCTGATAAAGTTACACAGAAACCTTTTGGTTTTTTTCTGACGCTTTTTCACGCGTTCAGATTTATCTGTGTAATCTTGGTTTGTCTGAGCCGTCAGCACAGCTGTAGCTGTTTCTGCGTGTTCAGCTTGCGATGACTGGTCATCGTTTGTGTGTGTGATTACCCCCCTTTCATCCGATGAGGGGTTGTTTGAGGCAACAACAGCAGCGTCTTGGTGTGTTTCACCGACATCTGTAGTGTTGTCATTCGCGCCCAGAGATGCTGTAGTGAGTACCTCACTGCATAGTGCTTTTGGTCGGCTTCCCTTGTCAGTGTGTTTCAAATCTTCTAACATTTCACGCAATTTTTCTGTCTCTTCCGAGCTCAGAGGTGGAGGGCCTTTTTTCTGGGATTTTTGTGATTTTTTCGCCTCTGGACGTTTCGTCCGAGGTGGGGGGCGGCTAGGTACGTCTTTTTGGGGTTCCTCTCGGTTCCATTTACGATAATCACGTTCGTCCTCTGAAGGAGGAGCCTTTTTATCCCAGCGTGCACCTTCATGATGCGGTTTGTTAGTCTGAAAATACTGCCTTTTTTCTCCTTTTTTAGGAGGGGGTGGCGATGAACGCCTTCCTTCTAATTCTAGGGAGTGGGGTTTAACCTTTACACCAG
>NW_023635298.1:0-1138 GCF_014905685.2 Nematolebias whitei | reverse complement strand
GCCATTACATGGGAGCGTGAGGGTGGGGTGGAAAATAAAAGTGGTGTGCCTTTTTGTGCCGTACAGCGGGCTGGTGTACCCCCTCTCCAAATTGATTCCCCCACTAGTCCTACTGCCTCACAAATTGCCACTCTAACAGCAATTGTACAAAAACAACAGGAACAGTTGGATCAGATCACTCAATCCCTTGCAACTATGCAACAACCCCCTGTGGACAGTTCTCCTGGTCCTAGTGGTGTGATTTGTCACAGGTGTCAGCAACCAGGTCACATTGCTCGGTATTGTAATGCTCGTGTCCGTCTCAGGTCCCCACGCTTAAGTCGCTCTCCTCAGGTTCAAGCCACCACTAGCCCTCAGCTGTTGGAAAACTAACTCCCCCTAGTGTTAGGAGCCAGACATTAGGAGGGGGTAGTGCCGGCTCCGTGGGTCTCCCTGTAGATGAGGAGGTGAAGGAGTGTTTAATTGCGCCTTGTCCCCAAGTCACTGTGAAATTATCTGGAGTTCCAGTCCAGTGTGTCCTTGATACAGGTTCTATGGTTTCCACCATTTCGGAGAGCTTTTTCATGAAACATTTTCCAGATAAGTTAAAGGCATGCCATTGGTTAGAGTTGAGAGCTGCCAATGGTTTAAGTATTCCTTACTTGGGTTATCTGGAGCCAGATATTGAGGTGTGTGGGGTGGTAATTCCAAGAAGAGGGTTCTTGGTTGTTAAAGACCCCCCAGGCCAGGCCAGTTTACCTCAGATACCAGGCATAATTGGGATGAATGCCATCAAGGCATGCTATCTTCAGCTGTTTGACCAGTGTGGCCCTGGTTTGTTTGAACTCCCTTCAGTTTTAGGGGCTTCCACTTCCTGGCTTCCTGCCTTCCAGTTATGTCAGCAGGCTGAGTTTCAGAAACACCCTTTTCAGACTAGTGTTGCAAAGCTTCGTGGTAAGAGGCCTGTGGCAGTTCCTGCCGGCACTACTAAATTTGTACCGGCTACCTGTTCTGCTATGTTGGCATCGGGTGGGGCTGTCTTGATTGAGCCCTTAAATGCTAAGATTGGCTTACCTGAGGGTTTGTTAGTGTCTCCTTCTCTCTTGCATGTCTTACAGGGTACGGTTTATGTTCCTGTGGTGAATGTAGGGGTGTATAC
>NW_023635297.1:0-1138 GCF_014905685.2 Nematolebias whitei | reverse complement strand
TGGTTTTCGCCGTGCCAATTGCCAACATTTACGACGTCCCTGAGTCTGTATATGCCGTTTGAGGGAATTATCGGTAGGTTGATAAGGAATGCCATTTCGAACTTCTTGTGATCGACGTAGATTGGGATCACGCTACCGAGAGTGTAAGCCAGGTGTGCCTGTGTTTGCGTAACTCTTTCGCGTGTAGCGGAGCTGAGGATGTCGTTCACCATCTGTAGCGAGACTAGATACGGTGGGATCCTACCGGTGGCTAGTGTGTCTACCGATGAACTGATATCTCTAAGCATGTCGGCGAAGATTCTATCCATCAGGTGTGCGACAGTGTAATCCATTTCAACCTTAAGAGTTAATTCATTTATCGCATGTACGAGGGCTCTGATTTCTTGGGTGTGAGTATTAAGCACTAGAACAGTATCTTTCGCTGTTTCAGTCACTTGTCTCAGTTGAGTTTGTTGAAGGTCCATTAATGCTCGGATTTTTGGGACCTCCTTCTCTACTTCAGACACGTGTTGTTTTAGAGACGTTATACTGACAGTGTTGTATGCGGACAAACCTAAGCTAAACAGTGATCCTAGTGACGATGCAGCAAGCAGAAGCCCGCCGATGCTGCGCTTTTGTCTTGTACCTATTCCGCCCAATTCTTGTTGGGTGTAAGTAAATTTATGTAATTGCCTTAGGACGTGCCGGATCTCTCCTTTTGCACTTTCTAGGGATACCTTATACCATGGTTTGTTTAGCCACTCGTTTTTAAGGTCGATGTGTTGTCTGATCACAGTTTGGGGGTCGAAGCGGACGAAGACCTTTCGAGTGTATAGGCGGCAGTCTGTGATGAGCAATCCTGGTTGGTCCCTCAGAGCGATGCCTGAGGTGGGCCCAAGGGTTACGATCTCAGCTTGCCCTTCTTGGATGGCACACAAAAGGGTGAAGATTACCAGGAGTGGTACCATCATTGTCCTATGGAAACACAAAGAGATAGGTCTTAGCTTCGTAATGGTCAAGGGTAGGTCCTGCGGGTTTAAACTATGGTTAAGTTTATTATCCATTAGTTATCTTCTGCTTGGATGACCCTTGTTCCCACGAGGTCAGATTTGGTGAGATCTTTGTCTCCTAAGGAGTTATTGCACGCCTTGTGTTGTTT
>NW_023635296.1:0-1138 GCF_014905685.2 Nematolebias whitei | reverse complement strand
TGGACGTGGGACCCTCGGTGGACGTAGCGATGTCTGTGGACGTGGGAACCTGGAGAACTGCAGCGTGCGACATTGAGTGCTGGGGAGCTGCAGCGGACGACGAGAGGACCTGAGAGTTGGTGAAGTTGATAACTTCTATTAATAATTCATTGTATCCTGGGAGCTGAATGAGACCGGGCCATGAAAGCAAAAACCTCTCCATCAAAGAAAATATAACTCTTGAGCAGTCCAGGTTATTTTTAGCATTAGTAAATAAATCTACTAAAGACTGGTTTATGACTGCAAGAACCTGGGGTGAATATGTGACTGATGGGCCAGTGTCTTTAAGTGAAGGCGTGGAGTCAGGTGTCGCCCCCACCGGAAACTTGAGAGGTGGGGCGGCGGAACACGCCCCCACAGAGTCAATGGAAGAATGCCCCAGAGGTACAGACTGGCCAGGTTGGACAGCCGCGGCGCAATGTGGCGGCGAGAGGCCGGACTCCGCCCCCACCAAGAACCTGGAGGGTGAGGCCACGGAATCCGCCCCTGTAACGTCAACCGAACCGGACCCGCCGAACCGAGCAGAAGTGGACCGGAGCCCCCGCGGGACGTCGGACCTCGCCCCCACCGGAAACCTGAGAGGTGAGGCGGCGGATCCGGCTCCCACAGAAACACCAGAACCAACTCCAAAATTCTGCTCAGCCGACGAAACCGCCCCGGTCGCCGCGGGCTGCCCTCGGGACCGCTTCCTACCTCCCCGGCGGCGACGGGTGCGTCGAGGGACCGGAACAAAACCGAACTCCTCTTCGATCTCTTCGTCCTCCCCCGACGTCCATCCCGAGTAGCCGGGCGAGGCGGACTCTGCAACAGCGGTGTGGTGGCTTCCCTGGTACCGAGCTCTGTCCTCCTCGAGGACCAGGAGTGGAGAGGACAGGATTTCCACTTCCTGGTCATAACGTCCTTGAGAGCGGACGGGCCTCGTCCAGAACCCGCCGCACCGGATTGTGGATCTGCTCATCACGGGAGGCTCGGAGGTAAGAGAAAAAAAAAGAAAAAAGGTGAGCTGCCGAGAGAATCCTGCCCGCTGGGTTCTGATATTTGGTCGGGTCGTAATGTCAGGATCAGCTGGACAGGAACGAACCCAGTAGTGCAGACAGGA
>NW_023635295.1:0-1139 GCF_014905685.2 Nematolebias whitei | reverse complement strand
TGTTAAGGTCTGTAGGTGATGTCAAAGGCGAACGGTTTGAAGCAAGGACTAAACAACTTGAGGTAAAAAACAATATTATTTATTTGGTTCAGGTGGATCTGGTGAACTCAAACTCAGGATGGATCCATTGTCGTTGTTGTTCCAGGAGCATGAGAACAGGAGACAGGATCCGAATCCAACAATCCACGGTGGGATCAGGTGAGTATATTTACAAGTGTATTTACAAAATCACCAAGGGAGCCGGGGTAGAGGTGAGGAGGAACCAGGAACCAGGTGAAGCACACAGGAGTGAAGGTGGAGGAGGAGAAACGCTGCTGTCATGCAGGGAGACCGATAAGGAGCTTGAAGTCAGCCAGCCAGTAGTCACAGGAACATGGAGCTTGGTAGAACTTTGCTCTGGCACTGATCTGGAGTGAGGCTCCAGATTAAATAGCTCCTCCACCTGGTCCAGGTAATGAGCAGCAGCTGTGGAAAGATAATTAGAAGAACACAAACAACAGAGAAAGGAGGGGTAGAGGAGCCAACCTCTACAAGGAAACACACAACAAAACTGATTATTCTCACAACAGCTTACTCCAAAGTGGAACAAACCAGTTCTGCTTGTTATAAGATGGTCTCTTTTGTACGCCCCCTCCTCCATTGTTGGCCCTCTTCCTTGATGACAGTCTTGTCAAACTGGTTAAAAACAACAAAGTCCATGTTCAATAATCCAGGTATACAATCCAACATTTTTCAGTCAGGTCATCTAGACAGTTTGTTTTTTTTGTGCTAAAATATTTCACCTTCAATCCGGAAGTCTTCATCAGTCAAGGAAACACACAACAAAACTGATTCTTCCCCCAAAAGCTTACTCCAAAGATGAACAAACCAGTTCTGTTTGTGATAAGATGGTCTCTTTAGTACGCCCCCTCCTCCATTGTTGGCCCTCTTCCTTGTTGACAGTCTTGTCAAAATGGTTGAAAACAACAAATTCCATGCTCAATGATCCAGGTATACAATCCAACATTTTTCAGTCAGGTTATCTGGACAGTTTATTTTTTTTGTGCTGAAACGTTTTGCCTTCTGTCAGGAAGGCTTCATCAGTCAAGAAAACACACAACAAAACTGATTCAACATTTTTCAGTCAGGTCATCTGGACA
>NW_023635294.1:0-1139 GCF_014905685.2 Nematolebias whitei | reverse complement strand
CAGTCACACAAAGAAACATCAGTGCAGCACAAAGAAACATCTGGATTGAGAACAACACCATGCAAGAAAAAAGAGCAAAGTTGTATATATATTTGCTGCAGCTTCTTCCTGAACTTGAGTCCAACATGTGGACTTTTAAATGTCTCCATGTTTGTTTTGATAATTGGACTCTCATCAGGAACGAGCATTGGAAACAAAAACCACTCTTTATTTTATTTCATTTTTGTTGGAAATACAAAAGATTTTTGAAATATTAGTACTCTACAAATGACAAACAGCTACTTAAAATGATTTGATTTTGTTTTCATGTTTAGAATAATAAAGCAATAAAATCTGTGATGATAACTAATGATCAGTTTTTATCTGTTTTAAAACCAGACTGTTATGATTCGGACAACCCAGTTGGTACGAGAGCCAGAACGACAAGAGTCTAAATAAGCAAAACAGTGTTTATTATTTACAGTGAAAGAGCTGACAGGTATTTACAAAATGGTGGCCTGGGACTCCTGAAAAAGGGAGAGACAAGGTCAGGTCTAGGAGTCGAGTGGAGGCAGCTCAAACTGTTTTGTCTTTCCTTACAGGTAATCCTTGTGGGGTGAGGTTGTGGGGAAAATCCCAAGGCAGGCAAGTGGCTGGAGGGCAAAGGCAAACGAGGTGAGACTCCAACACAGGGAGAACCAAGGGCAGGATCCGAGATGACCAGACAACTGTAGACACAAGAAAACAAGGTAAGGTATCCTCTTCATATAATCAAGATACTGGCTAGAAACACAACTACCCGGAAGGAAGTAATGCTCCAGCGACGAGAAGAGCTTGACTGCAGCCTTATGTAGCCAAGGAGCTCGTCATGCAGATGGTCGTCAGCTGTGGATGATTGGCGGCCATCTTGGAGCTGCAGCAAGTTCAACTCTTACAGTACCCCCCACTTCACGAGTCGCCCCTGGGCGACCCAATGCATTTCTCGGGGTGGACCTTGAAGAAGGCGGTGATAAGGCTGGGGTCCAATATGAAGGAACGAGGGATCCAAGATCACTCCTCCGGGCC
This sequence comes from Nematolebias whitei, assembly GCF_014905685.2. Lineage (NCBI taxonomy): Eukaryota > Metazoa > Chordata > Actinopteri > Cyprinodontiformes > Rivulidae > Nematolebias > Nematolebias whitei. Next base: position 95 of record NW_023635294.1, on the reverse strand, counting down.
ATAGCCGTCCCAATCCACGAGGTACTGGAAGCCCCGTCCCCGACGACGGACATCCAGTATGGTACGGACAGTGAAAGCAGGATGGTTGTCAATAA
>NW_023635293.1:0-1139 GCF_014905685.2 Nematolebias whitei | reverse complement strand
CTTTGGATATTTAATGGTAATGTGTTATTTTGAGCCCTATACATAACTGATAAAATACTGTAATCTACTAGATCATGGAATTTCAATAACTTCAGTTGATAAAATAATGTGCTTGATGGGTGTCTGTAATGCTTTCTGGTGATGATTCTTACAGCTCTTTTCTGTAAAATAAAAATAGGTTTTGTAAATGTTTTACACGCTTTCCCCCAAACATCAATGCAATAGATTAAATGTGGAACAATGATTGTGTTATACAACATGTACAGAGCTTTATCATTTAATAATTCCCTGACTTTGTATAGTACTGCAATAGATTTAGATATTTTTGTTCTTACAGAATTTATGTGATTTTTCCATGTTAGCTGTTAATCAATGATAACACCCAAAAATTTCATCTCATTAACTCTACAAATCTCAACACCCTCAATTTTAAATGGATCATCAACAGTTCTCTTTTTGTTACTAAATATCATGTATTTAGTTTTATCTAAATTTAATGATAATTTATTAAGTTTAAACCAAGTTTGTATTTTATCAAATTCTGTCTTCATCAATTCCAACATCCGTTTTACATCTTTACCCAAACAAAAAAATGTGGTGTAATCTGCAAAAAGGACACATTTGAGGAGTCCTGATACATTCACTAAGTCATTCACATATAAAATAAATAACTTTGGTCCAAGTACAGAGCCTTGAGGAACTCCACAAGTGATATTGCACAGGTCAGATCTTACACCATTTATTTGTACAAACTGTTTCCTATCTTTTAAATAGCTAGATACCCAGTGTAATGCTAGTCCTCTTATACCATATTTATTTAATTTTTCAAGGAGAATAGTGTGATCAATAGTATCGAATGCTTTTTTTAAATCAACAAAAATACTAACACAATACTGTTTTTGATCGACAGAAGTAATTATTTGTTCCATTATTTCCACGAGAGCCAGTGATGTAGAGTTTTTTGCTCTAAACCCATACTGACTGCTACTTAGAATGTTTTGTTTAGTAATAAATTTATCTAGTCTGGTCACAAACAGTTTTTCTAGAATTTTTGAGAATTGTGGTAATAAGGATATTGGTCTATAATTATTAAACACACATTTATCACCATTTTTAAAGAGAGGAACTACCTTAGCTAC
>NW_023635292.1:403-1139 GCF_014905685.2 Nematolebias whitei | reverse complement strand
TCTGCCAGCACCTCACAGAGCTGATCAGCACATTCCTTCAACACTTTTCCGGGGATGTTGTCTGGGCCAGTTGCTTTGTGCGGATTAATCCTCCTGAAGGTACTCCTTACTTCTGCTGAGGTCACGCTGAGATGCTCTTCATCCGGTGGTGAGGTGAGTCTGGTGCTGGGTGGTCTGTTCGGGTCTTCAAAGCGTGCATAGAACTTGTTGAGGGCATCAGGCAGAGATGGGTCTTTGGGGCATTGTTCACTCCTTCCTTTATAATCTGTTATGCACTTAATGCCCCTCCACATGCTCCGAGGGTCTTGTGAGATGAATTGACCCTCGATCCTCTTTGCATATGTGGCCTTGGCCCTCTTAATACCAGCAACCAGCTCTTTTCTTGTCCTACTCAGCTCCTCTGAGTTTCCAGACCTGAAGGCAGTGTTCCTGGCTTCCAGCAGGGTACGCACCTCTGCATTCAGCCAAGGTTTTCTGTTTGGGTAGCTTTTAACATTTCTGATAGTGGAGACTGTGTCAGTACATGTACTAATGTAACCCAGTACTGAGGATGTGTATTGGTCAAGATCAAGCGAACCTCCATTTTCAGCAGCTTCTCTGAAAACCTGCCAGTCTGTTCGATCAAAACAATCTCTCAGTATGGGTCCACTGTCCTGGCTCCAACATTTAACTTTCTTTTGTACCGGTCTGGAGCGTCTCAGCGGGGGCATGTAAGCAGGAGCCAGGAAGATTGAGA
>NW_023635292.1:0-303 GCF_014905685.2 Nematolebias whitei | reverse complement strand
GTCTCCGGCTACCACGTAAAGAGCCTCGGGGTGTTTGTTCTGCAGCGAGCTGATGATATCATGAAGCTCCTGTAGTGATTCATTAGCATTAGCGTCCGGAGGAATGTAAACAACTGTGATAAAAGTCACTGTGAACTCTCGGGGTAGATAATGTGGCCGACATTTCACTGTTATTTGCTCCAAAGCCTTCGAGCATGAGCTATTTACAACAGTACAGTTCGTGGACCAACTTTTACTCACGTAAATGCACACTCCGCCCCCCCCCGTGATTTCCCCGTTAGCTCGCTGCAGCGGTCCGCTCGA
>NW_023635291.1:0-1139 GCF_014905685.2 Nematolebias whitei | reverse complement strand
ACGTACATTACATAATAACCTACATTTGATTTGATATTTAACAACTCTTTCAGAGCTTATGTTTACCACGCAGCTCTTTAAATTAAGCTGTTGCAAATTATCTTCATGATTGAAGTGCTGTTAAGTAATATTAAGTTAGTGCTCCTTTGTACCACAGTGAAAGTCGTGGAGAGAATTTTTGACCTTGGGCGAAAAAGATGCAGAAGCTGCTGGATCCACAGGATGGACATCATGGCCGAGGTGTCTGACTTGCAATGACTGAAAACCTCCTGAATGAGGATGATTGTAAACGTAGATTACACAAGTCCTACACCTTTTTAACTCCACTGCAATGTTCATTTACAACACATGGACATTCTGTATTATGGTTACGTTTTTCAGTACTCATTACAGATAAAACCAAAAAAAATACATAAATAAAAAAACTGTACTTTATTTGTAACTGAAGATGTATCACTTCTCATCCGAGGCTCTTTCTCAATTTAATGAAACGAGGATTGTGATTCAAGTTATAAAGCTGTGGTGTGCCGTAAGCTTGTATTATGGAGACTGGTGCATGCAGATCAATCTCCAGCAAGCTTACAGAACACCACAGCTTTATAACTTTAATCCCAGATTCCTTTTTTCATTGAATTGTGAGTGCTCCTCGGATGATTAGCAAAACGTCTTCAGTTTTAAAAAATGTCCTGTGGTTTTGTTTTTATCTGTTTTGGGGGGGATTTGCCGTGTCAAGGATAACTGAGAATCTTCACCAGCATTGTTACAGGTAAAAAACAATTACTTCACTTATCCTACACTATTGACGTAAAAAAACACTGTAAGCACTTCACTTTTGATGATCAGATGGAAGCTCAAGACTTGAAAATGTTTCTTTTATTAGAAATAAAGACCTGTACAAAAAAAACAATTATACACTAATTATATATGCAACCTTAACAAGCTACATGTTTGGCTATTTGTGGGCTTACCTTGCAGGATCTACATTTCTATAGATCAACTATGATCTACTCTAAATATTTTTAAACATGTCTGTTTGCCATGGAACGGGCAATGGATTCCAGCACCCCAAGGAGTGCCTGATTGAAAGCAGCACTCTGTTCAGCCTCCTGCCTTCGCTGTGCTGCTTCCTCTCTGCGAAC
>NW_023635290.1:164-1139 GCF_014905685.2 Nematolebias whitei | reverse complement strand
CATAATCGCACTTAGCCCTTCCCCAAACGAAGGGGCTGTGCAGACTCCAACGGGAGTCATCAGAAAACTTAGCCTTACAGCCAAATGGCACCACACCGCAAAAACCCTAAAACACCTTCTTGTGTCAGGTGACTCCCACCGAACTAGCAAAATAAAAAGATTTAAAATATATAATAGGCACTAATCTGGGAGAACAAGAACTCTTACACTAATTATAATTCAAAACATTAAATCCTTAATTGTAAACAAAACACACAAATTATAATTCTAAACGTTAAATCCCTAATTGAAAGAAAAACACACTAATTATAATTCTAAACATTAATTCCCTAATTGTAAACAAAACACACTAATTATAGTTCTAAACATTAAATCCCTAATTGTAAACAAAACACACTAATTATAATTCTAAACATTAAATCCCTAATTGTAAACAAAACACACTAATTATAATTCTAAACATTAAATCCTTAATTGTAAACAAAACATACTAATTATAATTCAGAACATTAAACCCCTGAATGTAAACAAATAAGTCTGTGAGTGTAGACAAAACACTTTGATTACATTTTCAAACCTGAATAATAATAATGACTAATAATACTGACGTTCCTGAATGTGAGACCGATCATATTAATTGTAATGCTCATTTTGTAATCGACTCAATGTAAATCTTCGCCTCCTCAGCAGAGGTAAACACCCGCGTGTTACCCTCAAACGTGATCTTCAGCCGGGCCGGGTGGAGCAGGCCGAACCGAACCCCCTCGATGACCCGCAGTTTACGACGACATTCCGTGAAGGCCGCCCGCGCCCGGGCCGTTTTGGCACTGTAGTCAGGGAAAACGAAGATATTCGTACCGTTCACTTTGACCCGCTGCAACTCCCTCGCCTTCGCCAGGTTTTTCACACAGTCCGCTTGGTAGTGAAACTTAGCTACAATCGGACGGGCCCGCTCGCCTGCTTTCGGTTTGGGGG
>NW_023635290.1:0-64 GCF_014905685.2 Nematolebias whitei | reverse complement strand
GAGATACCGCAGCCGTTGTCGCCGCTGATGGGTCATCCTCCGGAACACCAATGATGCGGATGTT
>NW_023635289.1:889-1139 GCF_014905685.2 Nematolebias whitei | reverse complement strand
TTCGATGGAGTGTATTTGTCTGGGTCAGTCAGATACAGTATCATCGATTCAATTGCAGGATCATCCAACTTCTGAAGTTGGGTGATGTCTGGGTCAGTTGAAAATGACTTTTCATATTTTAAAAGAACTTGGCGAAGTTCGTCTCTTTCTTCATCAGATGTCAGAGTGTCGGCTTGGGCGACCACCTGTTCAATCTGTGATGAGACTGATGAGGGTTCTTGCTCCTTGGGGAGCTCCAACGAATCCTTTT
>NW_023635289.1:0-789 GCF_014905685.2 Nematolebias whitei | reverse complement strand
TTTAAAAGAACTTGGCGAGGTTTGTCTCTTTCTTCATCAGATGTCAGAGCGTCGGCTTGGGCGACCACCTGTTCAATCTGTGATGAGACTGATGAGGGTTCTTGCTCCTTGGGGAGCTCCAACGAATCCTTTTCTGAGTCGTCGGACCTGTCTATGGGTAAGACACCATAGGTTTGTGGTCCTTGGTCGACGTCATCGGTTGAGAAAAGAGCTGTGGCCTGTGATGGTTTCGTGAAACATACTGGCCCAGTGTCTTGACTCAGTACCAGGTTATCTGGGAGTCCTCCCAGAACTGGAATGCCTAGTTCAAAATCATGAAATTCAGTTTCTGAGTGTTCATCTTGCGATGACTCATCATCGTTTGTGTGTGAGTTTATCCCCCCTTCGTCCGATGAGGGGTTCTTGGAGGCAACAACAGCAATGTCTTGGTGTGTTTCACCGACATCTGTAATGTTGTCGTTCACGCCTTCAGAGTTAGTAGCGATCGCATCACTACATAGTGCTCTTGGTTGGATTCCCATTTCAGCGTGTATCAAAGTGTCTAAAAACCTTTGTACTTCCTCTGTCTCTTCCGAGCTCAGAGGTGTAGGGCCTTGTTCCTGGGACCTTTGTGATTTTATCGCCTCGGTTCGTTTCGTCCGAGGTGGGGGAGGGTTAGGTACGTCTTTTGGGGGTTCCTCTTCGGATTTCCCCTGATAATATGGGTCCTCTTGGATCCCATATCTTTGCGTCCTACGCATGCCCCATTTACGATAATCACGTTCATCCTCTGAAAGAGGAGCCTTTTTG
>NW_023635288.1:647-1139 GCF_014905685.2 Nematolebias whitei | reverse complement strand
GCACCAGATTTTTGATGCTTGACTAGTGAGGACTTATGGACACAGTGATGTTGTTGTTTAATATTTGACTCAAGTGCGCCCCCTACATAAATCAAACTGTTATATCTCAGTGATATATCGTCCGATCTGGACCAGATTTTTGGTGCTTGACTAGTGAGGACTTATGGACACAGTGGTGTTGTTGTTTAATATTTGACTCAAGTGCGCCCCCTAGATTATTCAAACTGTTATATCTCAGTGATATATCGTCCGATCTGCACCAGATTTTTGGTGCTTGACTAGTGAGGACTTATGGACACAGTGGTGTTGTTCTTTAATATTTGACTCAAGTGCGCCCCCTACATAAATCAAACTGTTATATCTCAGTGATATATCGTCTGATCTGTACCAGATTTTTGGTGCTTGATTAGTGACGACTTATGGACACAGTGGTGTTGTTGTTTATTATTTGACTCAAGTGCGCCCCCTACATTATTACAGTTGTTATATATG
>NW_023635288.1:0-547 GCF_014905685.2 Nematolebias whitei | reverse complement strand
ATGCGCACTCCGGAAAATGGGCGCGTGACAGTAGCGTGAGCGTTCTCAATGGCGACCGGGAAGAGTAGCTCGAGTTCCCGCGGTCGCCATAAGGCCGCAGCGGCGCTTAGCTGCGAGGGCCTTCAACGCTGCTTGCAGCTTTAATTATTATTATTATTTTTCTTGGGACTTTTGGGACGCGTTTTTGGAGGCCTTAGCATATTCCAAAACTCACCAAACTTCTCCAAAACTTGTCCCCCAAGTAAAATTTTTGAACTGTAATGGAACCAAAAGTGGGCGTGGCCAAACTGCTCCACAGCGCCCCCTAACGTGAGATATGACAACTGGTAAGTCCTAGAGAGCTGAAATTTGGTACACATGTACAACCCACTGAATCATGAAAAAAAGTCTCTTGGAGGTATGCCCTAAACCCAACAGGAAGTCGGCCATCTTGGGTCAAAGGGTCAAATTTCACGTTTCATACATGACGAATTTGAACGAACTCCTCCTAGAGATTTTGACTGATTGCCTTGAAACTTGGTGGATATGCCCTTAAGACATTGGGGAG
>NW_023635287.1:0-1139 GCF_014905685.2 Nematolebias whitei | reverse complement strand
AATCCTGACGTTGGTCTCCACTCTTCATCCAGTGGCCGCATCTTCAGTTCAATCCAAGGGTACCCCTCTGTATGCTGATTAATCAACACTTCCAATCGTTGTAGATTTACCGTTGTGGATTATATGACTTTTTCTGATGGAGTACAGACTCTGTTTCCAAGGGGTTAAAGCATTGCTACAATGGAATTACCAACAACATTATGGAATTATCATCAACACAATGGAATTACCAAGAACATTGTGGAATTACCTTGACTTTGTTTCCTTGCTGGATTACTTTTGACTTTTGTTTTCCTTGCTGGATTACTCTTGACTCTTGTTTCTTTGCTGGATTACATCAAGCTTCAAGGACAATCGAAGGCGTAAGTTCATGTTTGGAATTCATCCCCATGGACAGGTGATGATTTCCAAAGGGAGGACTGTAGTGAACTTAACCTGATGTCAAAACTAAGCCTAAGGTCAAAACCCTTGACCTTAAGAACCTTGTGGGACAGGAACTGTCATTTCATTGATTTGAATCCAGAAATACAGGTTCACCCATCCTGAGACTCTCTTTCTTGAAAATCAAGTGAAAGAACACTCTCTTTTTATTATCATTACTATTTTACAAATGTTGATAATCAAAGTGTCTTAGTTCAAACCATTTTAGATATTGCAGTGAACTAATCAATTTTATTAACTGTGAAACAGTGTAATGATTTTGATTGCTTATGCAGAGTTAGAATTCATGTTAAGGTCTGTTACAGATTTTTATGCATTTTCTGATTTCTGTCTTTGAATGAGCAAGTGTGCGTTTTCCAAGGTCAGGAGTCGAAGCAGACATGTGTTGGAACAACTGTCTTGTTTACATCCTCTCAGACGTCAACGGAGGAGGTGGCACCTGTTTCTAAAACTCGCCTAAACAAAACTCTCTCTGTCTCTGAGAACAGTTTAATCTGTTCCATAACAATTCTTGCTGTTTTCTGACTTCTAGTAACCTCTGACATCACAAAACACACCCCTGTCTGGTTGATATTATCCAATCAGGACGCTCAAATATACCGGAAATAGAGCTCTTTAAAATGCCGGTACTTCCTAGGTCTGAACAGTTCGGTTCGGTGAGGCGCTGAGAAGTCGTTTGGGAGAACAGAAGTCCAGCA
>NW_023635286.1:0-1139 GCF_014905685.2 Nematolebias whitei | reverse complement strand
CCATCCATCCATCCATCCATCCATCCATCCATCCATTCATCTGTAGTATGAACATATGCTGTCATATATTCATAGATAAAACGGATTCTTTCATTTTTCTGGACTGTATAATGACGTGCATCTGAATTTAATAAAATGTGGACGTGAGACGTTAATTATCTTTGACTCACCAACGACAGTGGGTCATTTATTAACAGAATCAAGTTTAACACATCACACATTTACATTAATTGGCAAGAATTGAAAATAACGACAGCTTATTAATCAGTTTTTACAGAAAGTAAACAATACGGCGATTGTTTTCTCACTTCCAGCAGAACAACAGATATTAACCACACGGCGGTGGTTGAAAAACTTTGCTTCAGACATTTCTAAAAATATCTGGATTAATTTCTTAGCAGACAGAAGAGTTTAAAGATTGAAGTTTAGAGGGAGGGAGATGGTGTGTGTGTGAGTGAAAACTGTTGGACAGACCGACACCCTCCATTCGACCCAGCTTTCCTCGGTACGCTCGGTAGTCAACTCGACTCATTACCTCTCTGACGATGAATCAGTGAAAGTGGAGCTCCAGCTACGCTACCGGTCCAGCGTCGCCGTAGGATGGCAGAGAACCGTCCGGAGTGGTGACGCAACTTCGTCAACAACAGTTCAGCTCACGGTGGACTCACATGAGTGGAGTCCTTCAGAAGTTCCACTCAGAGGTGGAAGATGTCATAATCCCAAAAGACTCGGAAGAGCTTTGAATCATGGCTGGACTTCTGTTCTCCCAAAGACTGGAGCTGCAAAACTCTCCACCCGACTCCAACTCGATTGAACTAGGAAGTACCAACATTTAAAGGGCTCTATTTCCGGTTCATTTGGGAGTTTCTGATTGGTCGATGGACCAAAACAGAGGTGTGTTTTGTGATGTAAGGTGTTATGAAAAGTCAAGGAAAAAGATTAAGATTGTTTAAGAACAGACAAAAGATATTATGAAGAACTCAGACTTCGTGGAGTCAATTCTCTAGTATTTTGCTGTAAAAGTTAAACATGACATTTCTTTTTCAGTAAACTTGCAGTTGACCGAAACTTGAACTTTGACCAACTTACATCCTTGCTCATTGAAGACAGAAAATCAGACAATGCATCATTAACCTGAT
>NW_023635285.1:0-1139 GCF_014905685.2 Nematolebias whitei | reverse complement strand
ATAGATAGATAGATAGATAGATAGATAGATAGATAGATAGATAGATAGATAGATAGATAGATAGATAGATAGATAGATAGATAGATAGATAGATATTTTTGCCACTGTCCATGCATCAAGCTATAATTTCAATGTTACCTAAGAAGGATAAAAATCCTTTAAAATGCAGCTCATACTGAACTAGCTTGTTATAAATATTGACGTAAAAATCCTTGCAAAGGTCATGACAAACCTACTTGAGCAGGTGGTGCCCACAATTGTCTCACCTGACCAGAAGGTGTTTGTTAAAAACCACCAGGCTTTCTTCAAGGCTAGGCGGCTGCTCGGTGTAGTGTACACTCCTAGTCGGCCCAATCACAACTGTGATGAAGTCATTCTCACACTGGATGCTGGAAGCATTTGACCGGGTAGAGTGGAGTCATCTCTTGGAGACCTCAAAGCAAGTTGAATTTAGTCCCAGCATTGGATAATGTTATTTTGTTCATTGTTCTTTTGTTATGTTTGTGTAAAAAAACAACAACAACAAGCTGAATAAAAAAAGTACCTTGGCTAAAAAAAACAATACAATTGATTGACTATTTTATCAGATATTTTGCCAACAGACAAGAATGTAAACAAAGATGAAAACATGTTTGCCAGCCCTTGACTTTCAGTGAAGGGTGACAATTAGAGCAGATTACTTACAGAAAACTACAAATGTCATCCAACTAACTTTACCTTTCTTGTGTCTCCAATTTGACGTCTGACATGAGTTTCTTGAAAATCAACAAAGTATGTAGAAATGTCTTCAGACACCACTTAGAGTGGTTAAATTGTTTGTCTTTTAAATAATAATAAATGGTTGCACTTAAATTACCATGACAATCTGCATTGAAACTCACAGCTGATTGTCATCTGCTAACCAACAGGTTCTTTCATGTTACACCCTGATAAACTCATTTTCAAAGGGAGAGGTTTTTTCTAAACAGAGAACATTGTCCTACATTTTTTAAAAATCTGACTTTAATCATAATTTCTTGCAGAACTTGATGACAAGCTGTTGAGGTAACACACTTTATCAGTGCAGGAACATGCACGTCATCCATTCAGTACAAAAAAAGAAAAACATTTCAAACAATTAAGTATTGGAAAGAATATAG
>NW_023635284.1:0-1139 GCF_014905685.2 Nematolebias whitei | reverse complement strand
TTCTGTGCAGCCTTCACCACTCTCTGCAAAGCTTTTCTTTCTGCAGCTGTGCAGCCTCCATGCCACACATTGATGCTCGAGCACAGGATGCTCTCCACTGCACACCTGTAGAAGGAGGTGAGGACTGAGCTTCCCAGACCAGCTCGCCTCAGCCGTCTGAGGAAGTAGAGTCTCTGATGAGCTTTCTTGATCAGGGTGGTGGTGTTGTTGCTCCAGCTGAGGTTGTCATTCATGTGTACACCCAAGTACTTGTAGCTGGAGACCACTTCCACCGCAGATCCTCTTATGTTCAGGGGGGTGTAGGTGTTTTTGTTCCTTCTGAAGTCCACAATCATCTCCTTTGTCTTCTTCACATTGATGTGAAGGTTATTCTCTCTGCACCAGCTCTCCAGGTGTTCCACCTCCTGCCTGTAGCTGGACTCATCATTGTTTGTGATGCATCCCACCACCGCTGTATCATCTGCAAACTTTACAATGTGACAGCCTGGATGGGTAGCTGCACAATCATATGTGAGCAGAGTAAACAGGAGGGGGCTCAACACACATCCCTGAGGAGAGCCAGTGCTGAGGGTTATGGTGGAGGAGGAGAGGTTGTGGATCCTCACTAACTGTGGTCTGTTTGTTAAAAAGTCTAGTACCCAGTTGCAGATGGAGGGGCTTAGTCCTAGTGTGGATAGTTTGTCCATCAGGGTTTGGGGGATCATGGTGTTGAAGGCGGATGTGAAGTCCACAAAGAGCATACGGACGTAAGAGTTTTTCTGCTCCAGGTGGTTGAGTGCAGTGTGGACCACAGAGGAGATTGCATCCTCTGTTGATCGGTTCTCACGGTATGCGTACTGATGAGGGTCCTCGTTGATGTTGATGGTTGTTTTGATGTGAGTCATGACCAGTTTTTCGAAGCATTTAGCGACTATCGGGGTGAGGGCCACTGGCCGATAGTCATTCAGACCAGTCACTGTAGAGCTTTTTGGGACTGGGATGATGGTGGCAGTCTTCAGGCAGGTGGGAACTGTCTCCAGGGTAAGTGAGGTGTTAAAGATGTCTGCCAGCACCTCACAGAGCTGATCAGCACATTCCTTCAACACTTTTCCGGGGATGTTGTCTGGGCCAGTTGCTTTGTGCGGATTAATCCTCCTGAA
>NW_023635283.1:0-1139 GCF_014905685.2 Nematolebias whitei | reverse complement strand
CCTACAATCTTGCAACAGTTATATCTCAATGATATATCATCCGATCTGCACCAAATTTTTGGTATATTATTATGTAGCCCTGATGGACACATTAGTAATGTTTTTTAACTTTTGACTCAAGAGCGCCCCCTATAATATTCCAACCCTTATATCTCAATGATATATCATCCGATCTGCACCAGATTTTTATGGCAAAATGTGTGACCATGTCTAAACACATTGTTAGTGTTGTTTAAAATTTGACTCAAGTGCGCCCCCTAGATTATTCAAACTAGTATATCTCAGTGATATGTTATCCGATCTGGACCAGATTTTGGGTGCATCATTACTGAGAGCTGATGGACATTTTAGTTTTGTTGTTTAATATTTGACTCAAGGGCGCCCCCTAGATTATTCAAACTGTTATCTCTCAGTGATATGTCATCCGATCTGGACCAGATTTTTGGTGTGTGATTAGTGAGCACTTAAACACACAATGGTATTGTTGTTTTACTTTTGACTCAAGTGTGCCCCCTAGGTAAATCAAACTGTTATAGCTCAGTGATATATTGTCCGATCTGCATCAGATTTTTGGTGCTTGACTAGTGAGGACTTATGGACACAGTGGTGTTGTTGTTTAATATTTGACTCAAGTGCGCCCCCTAGATAATTCAAACTGTTATATCTCAGTGACATATCGTCCGATTTGTACCAGATTTTTGGTGCTTGACTAGTGAGGACTTATGGACGCAGTGATGTTGTTGTTTAATATTTCACTCAAGTGCGCCCCCTACATTATTACAATAGATATATATGCGGTCGCAGCTTATGTGAAAGGTTTCGACGAATGCGCATTCCGGGGAACGGGCGCGTGACGGTAGCGTGAGCGTTCTCGATGGCGACCGGGAAGGGTCACTGCAGTTCCCGCGGTCGCCATGAGGCCGCAGCGGCGCTTCGCTGCGAGGGCCTTCAACGCTGCTTGCAGCTTTAATTATTATTATTATTTTTCTTGGGACTTTTGGGACGCATTTTTGGAGGCCTTAGCATATCCCAAAACTCACCAAACTTCACCAGAACTTGTCCCCCTAGTAAAATTTTTGAACTGTAATGGATCCAAAAGTGGGCGTGGCCAAACTGCTCCACAGCGCCCCCTAACGTGA
>NW_023635282.1:0-1139 GCF_014905685.2 Nematolebias whitei | reverse complement strand
CGGTCAGAGCTTTGACTAGTTCAAAACATGACGTGTTTTTGTACAACTGGTCTTTTGAGGCTGTGGGTTGGTGTCTTGCTGCATGACCTACTTTACTGAGCTTCACTTTGTAAATAAATATTTTGACACATTCTTTATGGATTTGCTGCTAAAAAAAACTGTTGGCTGTAGATCAGTAACTGATTTGGAGTCAACCCAATTCATGATGATTGTAGTTTGATGATTTAGTTTTAAAGACTGCTCAGACTGTTGAGACTTTTAAATCGTTGCTGAAGACTCATTTGTATTCCTTGGCATTCGATCCACGCAGTCTGAGAACAAATTTTGAGCTGATTTTATTGTTGTTGTGTATTTACTTTCTCATGTTTTTGAGTGGCACTAGATGCATTTTTTTACTCTTTTTATCAATCTTAACTGTAAAGCACTTTGGTCAGCTGTTGTTGTTTTTATGTGCTATATAAAAAAAATTGACATTGACATTGACATGATGATTGTGGTTGTGAAAGGGGACATGTGATCTGCATTTCCTCAAAGAACGATAGGCCTTTAATTATCTCTGCAGCCAGATTATTTTTAATTGTTCACACATTTTTTAAAAGAAAGATACTATAATAGTCTTGTTAACAACACTCATCTTTTAAAATAGAGTCAGTGATGACAGAAAATTTTTAAATCAGTCACATTTGAAGATCACTACACTTGTAAAGATTAGTAATGCATGTGCTTTTGATAATTGTCTACCATCATAATCAATATGTGGAGGCACAACAACCCCACATTTATATACATTTATGTTAAATTCTACTAATTTCTTGTCCTAAAAAATACATTAGCAGTTCCACAAAGCTGCTAACATATCCTGATCTGTTTTCATCTAAATATATACATACATATATACATACATATATATACATACATATATATACATACATATATACATACAAAAATATATATTTACATACATATATATATAAATATATATACATACATATATATACATACATACATATATATATATATACATACATGTATATATACATACATACATATATACATACATACATATATATACATATATACATATATAAATACATACATACATAAATATACATATATACATACATACATGCATATATATA
>NW_023635281.1:0-1139 GCF_014905685.2 Nematolebias whitei | reverse complement strand
ACTTCTGATCAAGTTACAGATCGATATTTCTGATCAAATTACAGATCTGATACTTTTGATCAAGTTACCGATAGGATACTTCAGATCAAGTCACAGATCTGATAGTTCTGTTCGAGGTACATATGTGTTATTTCTGATCAAGTTTTAGATCTGATACTTCTGATCAAGTTATAGATCTGATACTTCTTATTAAGTTACGGAACTGATACTTCTGATCGAGTTACAGATGTGATACTTCTGATCAAGTTACAGATCGGATACTTCTGACCAAGTTATAGATCTGATACTTCAGATCAAGTTGCAGATCTGATACTTCTGATCAAGTTACAGATCTGATACTTCTGATCAAATTACAGATGTAATACTTCAGACTGAATTATAGGTCGGATACTTCAGATCAAGTTACAGATCTGATACTTATGATTAAAGTTACAGATCTGATATTTCTGATCGAGTTACAGATATGATATTTCCGATCAAATTACAGACATGATACTTCTGATCGAGTTAGAGATCGGACACTACTTATCAAGTTACAGATCGGATTCTTCTGATCAAGTTACAGATCGGATACTTCTGATCAAGTTACAAATTTGATACTTTTGATCGTTACAGATCTGATACTTCTGATCAAAATTAAGATCGGATACTTCTGATCAAGTTGCAGATCAGATATTTCTGATCAAGTTACAGATTGGATTCTTCTGATCAAGTTACAGAACGGATACTTCTGATCAAGTTACAGATCAATTATTTCTGATCAAGTTACAGATGTGAAACTTCTGATCAAGTTATAGATCTGATACTTAAGATCAAGATACAGTTTGTATACTTCTGATCAAATTAAAATCTGATACTTCTGATCAAGTTATAGATCGATATTTCTGTTCAAATTACCGATCGGATACTTTTGATCAAGTTACAGATGTGATACTTATGATCAAGTTATAGATCTGATGATTCTGATCAAGTTATAGATCTGATACTTAAGATCAAGATACAGTTTGTATACTTCTGATCAAGTTAAAGATCTGATACTTCTGATCAAGTTACATATCGATATTTCTGATCAAATTACAGATCGGATACTTTTGATCAAGTTACAGATAGGATACTTCAGATCAATTCACAGATCTGAT
>NW_023635280.1:0-1139 GCF_014905685.2 Nematolebias whitei | reverse complement strand
GGGATTTGTTGACACTGTGAAATTTTGAATCAACATATTTTTCCTTTAAAATGTTACATTTACTCAGATTAAACTTTTGATCTGTCATCTATGTTATATTACGAATAAAATATTGACATTTGCCATCTCCACATCATTGCATTCAGTTTTTATTCACAATTTGTTTAGTGTCCCAACTTTTTTGGAATCCGGTTTGTAAAACAACAGATGCATCCTGATAAAACGAAAATCATTCCTCTACAAAGATTGATTGGAGGAAGCTATTTGGTCTGTTCTACACTTTATGAAAGTAAATGGCAACCTTTTATCATACAATGATTTTATCGAAAAATATACATTAAACTGTACTAAAATTAAATTTGAGAGAGTGTTAAAGTCCATTCCTCCTGCTTTGATTCAGATGGTTATTATTACATATTTGAATGTTAATCTAAAAAAACATCTTTGATTATAAATGGTTGCGACTTAGACAAAAAAATGTAATAATAAATTCATAAGGAATACTCTGACCTCAATTCTCTTCCCCTGGATATTGAGAAGAAAACATTTGTTTAAAAATTTCTGACAATTCCTCTCAAAAATAAAAATAAAAACCAAATACCATTCCCACAAAAAAACTAAAGAAATTCATTTCAAAATTATGAATGAAATTTATCCTTGCAATGACTTTCTGCAAAAGAAATTTAATATAGATACCAACTCATGTGGATTCTGTAATTCAGATATTGAGACAGCACAACACATTTTTTTAATTGCAATTTCATTAATGCTTTTTGGAAAGATTTTCAGAACTGGATTATATCTAAGAGTTTTATCCCACCTTTAAATTTTACTATAATTAAATATGGTCTGCTAACAGGGAATTAAGTTTTAAATTATGGCAACAACAATTAATTAATTATTCATCAATAATCCTTATGGCTAATTTTTTTTTTATCCACAAATGCCATTTCCTGAAAATTACCCCCATGTTCAACATATTTTATTTTATTTTTTTTAGATGGCCTCCCTTCTCCCCTTACAGCCATCCTCTCCACACCATTATTATGAAATATTTATTCTAGTGATTATCTAGTGTAGTTTTTTTTTTTTTTTTTTTTAATAGGATAGAAAGAAAGAAAAGACAAAGTAAGACTCCA
>NW_023635279.1:0-1139 GCF_014905685.2 Nematolebias whitei | reverse complement strand
GGTTATGCAGTTGTAACTTCCTCTTCCACCATTGAGGCTCGTTCATTGCCTCCTTGTTCAGCTCAGGCCTGTGAACTCATAGCCTTGACCAGAGCTTGCCAACTCTCTGAAAACAAATCTGTCAACATCTTCACTGACTCTCGCTATGCTTTTGGTGTTGTACATGATTTTGGAGCTTTGTGGAAACATCGTCACTTCCTTCGTTCAGATGGACAGCCCATCTTGAACCACAAACTTGTTGCTAATCTTTTAGAAGCAATCACACTTCCCAAACACATTGCTGTAGTAAAATGTGCAGCCCATACCCGAAACACTGACCATGTCTCTAGGGGCAACGCAGCTGCTGACATAGCAGCTAAATCTGCTGCTACCACACCTCCTGAAAGGATCCACCCACTTCCTCTTATGGTCTGCTCATCATCTCAGACTACAGCCTCACCTGACTCATTCACCATCACAGACATGCAAAAACTCTCAACACCTTCTGAGCGAGCAGAATGGAAACGCCTTGGAAGCACGTTCACTGATAATATCTGGCTAGGTCCAAACAACAACCCCTGCCTACCTCGACATTTCTTTCATTCTTTTGCTGTTTTAACGCATGGTGGAGACCATGTGTCAAAGGGGGGAATGTTAAGAGAAATGGACACACACTGGTTTACTGTGAAATTTTTGAAAGTTGCTGAACAGTACTGTGACTCATGTCTGATATGTGCCACTCACAATATTTCAAAAACAATAAAAACCACAGCACCAGGTGCACACAAGACAGTGACTGCTCCTTTTCAACATCTAATGATTGATTTTATTGAATTAACGCCTGTTTTAAACAAGAAATACTGCTTGGTTGTTGTCGATATGTTTTCCAAATGGGTTGAAGTTTTCCCCACAAAACATGCAACAGCAAACACAGTAGCAAAGATTTTACTGACGGAAATCATTCCACGATGGGGAATCCCCCAGAGAATTTCAAGTGATAATGGGTCCCACTTCGCAAATGAGATCATGAGTGAAGTATCCACGACCCTACATTTTGACCTGACAAAACACTGTGCCTACCACCCACAGAGCGGGGGCGCTGTTGAACGAGAAAATAGTACTTTGAAAAACAAACTGGCCAAACTTTGTGAGGACACAAA
>NW_023635278.1:0-1139 GCF_014905685.2 Nematolebias whitei | reverse complement strand
TTGTTTGTTTTTTCCACTTATTTTCTTTTTCTTTTTGTGTCTGTTAACGCATCTCTTCGTCATTCTTTTTTTTTTTTTTTCTCATTGCTTCTTTGCCACCCAACAATCATTTACACACAAGCCCACAAGCACACACGCACACACACACCTCATAAGAGAACACAAACGGACACCTTATATGAGAACTTTATATATTTCCACCTCAACAACATCCAGCATCTACTCAATCTTCTGGTATCTTTCCACTTCCAACATCACTGTTTGTGAAGATCTAAACCGGCTAGCTCAAGCATTAACTCAGATTTTATTTAGATCTATTTGTATCCATGGTGACATGCACTAGTCAACTTTAACTACTCACGTACAAATATGGGCACAGTAAGGTTTGTAACTTGGAATGTCAATGGAACCAGTACTCAACATAAAAGATTAGGAATTTTTAACCAGCTTAAAAGATTACAGGCAGATGTTGTCTTTTTACATGAGATTCATAAATCTACGACAACTGCAGATGATCTTAAATCAACTGATTTTCCTAATGTGTTTTGTGCCTGCTATAACTCAAGACAAAGAGGAGTGGCAATATTAATACACAAAAATGTTAATTTTAAAATACTAGACACAGTCACAGATCCAGAGGGTAGATATTTAATAATAAAACTTTATATAAATAACTACAAGTTGTGTATTGTCAGTATATATGCCCCAAATGTAGATGACACCTCTTTTTTTCATGATTTTTTCTCAGCACTTTCTGATCACTTGGATTGCTCACTTATACTTGGAGGTGACCTCAACTTTGGTCTAAATGAGGAATTAGACAGATGTAGTAGAGCAGGAACTCAGCGTAGTTGGCAGTCCATAAATATAGTTAAACAGTACATGAATGATTATGGACTTTGTGATGCATGGCGATCTCTTCACCTGAATCGTAGAGAGTATACTTTCTTCTCTTCTGTCCATCACTCTTACTCTCGTCTGGATTATTTTTTAGTCAGCAGCTCGTTGTTGACGGACATCTCAGACACTGAAATTCACCCTATAGCTGTCAGTGATCATGCTCCTGTCTGTTTAAATCTAGCAAACAGAAAAGAAATCCCCAAAAGTATAAACTGGAGATTTAATACATCACTGCTTGA
>NW_023635277.1:0-1140 GCF_014905685.2 Nematolebias whitei | reverse complement strand
TTTAGCCACTTTTAATGGTTTAACTACTTTAGCTGTTAGTTACAGTTTAGCTACTTTTAGCTGTTAGCTATAGTTTATCTACTTTAGCTGTTAGCTACATGTTAGCTATGGGTTAGCTAATTTTTGCAGTTAGCTTCAGTTTATCTACTTTTAGCTGTTAGCTACTGTCTAGCTACATTTTGATGTTAATTACAGTTTAGCTACTTTTAGCTGACCTCTCTACTTCTGGGTTTTAACTTTTCTTTTGCTTCTTTTATCTTCTAGCTAGAATTTTATAATTTTAGATTTTAGATATCATTATGTTAACAGTCTTTTAGCTCATGTTCTGCTTGTTTAGCTTTAGCAGCTCAGGTTCAGATTCTTCAGCAGACTTCGGCTGTCATTGTCCACACTTCATCATCACTGATTAAAGAGTCCTAGGTGGACCCTGTCCTTCAGACTTTGTCCCACTCTGGACATGTCCTCTGTTTTTCAGACTTTGTCCCACTCTGGACATGTACTCTGTCTCTCAAACTTTGTCCCACACTTTCCATGTGCTCTTTACCTCAGATTCTGTCCCACTCTGGACATGTCCTCTGTCCCTCAAAGTCTGTCCCACTCTGTGCATGTCCTCTGTCCCTCAGTCTTTCTCCCACACTGGACATGCCCTATGTCTCTCAGACTTTGTCCCACTCTGGACCTGTCTTCTGTCCCTCACACTCTGTCCCATTCTGGAGCTGTCCTATGTCTCCCAGACTTTATCTCACGCTGTACCTGTCCTCTGTCCCTCAGACTCTGTCCCACTCTGGACATGTCCTCTTTCCCACACTGAACATGGCCTCTGCCTCTCAGACTTTGTCCCACTCTGAACATGTCCTCTATCTCTCAGACTTTGTCCCACTCTGGACCTGTCTTCTGTCCCTTAGACGTTGTCCCACTCTGGACCTGTTCTATGTCTCTCAGACTTTGCCCCACTCTGGTCATGTCCTTTGTGTTTCAGACATTGTCCCACTCTGGACTTGTCCTATGTTTCTCAGACTTTGTCCCACTCTGGACTTGTCCTATGTTTCTCAGACTTTGTCCCACTCTGGACTTGTCCTATGTCTCTCAGACTTTGTCCCACTCTGGACCTGTCCTATGTCTCTCAGACTTTGTCCCACT
>NW_023635276.1:0-1140 GCF_014905685.2 Nematolebias whitei | reverse complement strand
TTTAGCCACTTTTAATGGTTTAACTACTTTAGCTGTTAGTTACAGTTTAGCTACTTTTAGCTGTTAGCTATAGTTTATCTACTTTAGCTGTTAGCTACATGTTAGCTATGGGTTAGCTAATTTTTGCAGTTAGCTTCAGTTTATCTACTTTTAGCTGTTAGCTACTGTCTAGCTACATTTTGATGTTAATTACAGTTTAGCTACTTTTAGCTGACCTCTCTACTTCTGGGTTTTAACTTTTCTTTTGCTTCTTTTATCTTCTAGCTAGAATTTTATAATTTTAGATTTTAGATATCATTATGTTAACAGTCTTTTAGCTCATGTTCTGCTTGTTTAGCTTTAGCAGCTCAGGTTCAGATTCTTCAGCAGACTTCGGCTGTCATTGTCCACACTTCATCATCACTGATTAAAGAGTCCTAGGTGGACCCTGTCCTTCAGACTTTGTCCCACTCTGGACATGTCCTCTGTTTTTCAGACTTTGTCCCACTCTGGACATGTACTCTGTCTCTCAAACTTTGTCCCACACTTTCCATGTGCTCTTTACCTCAGATTCTGTCCCACTCTGGACATGTCCTCTGTCCCTCAAACTCTGTCCCACTCTGTGCATGTCCTCTGTCCCTCAGTCTTTCTCCCACACTGGACATGCCCTATGTCTCTCAGACTTTGTCCCACTCTGGACCTGTCTTCTGTCCCTCACACTCTGTCCCATTCTGGAGCTGTCCTATGTCTCCCAGACTTTATCTCACGCTGTACCTGTCCTCTGTCCCTCAGACTCTGTCCCACTCTGGACATGTCCTCTTTCCCACACTGAACATGGCCTCTGCCTCTCAGACTTTGTCCCACTCTGAACATGTCCTCTATCTCTCAGACTTTGTCCCACTCTGGACCTGTCTTCTGTCCCTTAGACGTTGTCCCACTCTGGACCTGTTCTATGTCTCTCAGACTTTGCCCCACTCTGGTCATGTCCTTTGTGTTTCAGACATTGTCCCACTCTGGACTTGTCCTATGTTTCTCAGACTTTGTCCCACTCTGGACTTGTCCTATGTTTCTCAGACTTTGTCCCACTCTGGACTTGTCCTATGTCTCTCAGACTTTGTCCCACTCTGGACCTGTCCTATGTCTCTCAGACTTTGTCCCACT
>NW_023635275.1:478-1140 GCF_014905685.2 Nematolebias whitei | reverse complement strand
TCATCGTTCGAAGTCGTGTCGATGTATTCCGTTCAACAGAACAAGCTTCCTTAGAAGTTGTAGGGCGTTATGCCCGGGTGCGAAGTGCTGAGACATCTTCTGCTTTAACCAAATAAGATGACCGCTCCAAGATGGCGGCCGAAAATCCTGCGCCGCAGCAGCCAATGCCGTATCTAGTGATTATTTGATATCTATGGTGTTCAGCGTCAAAGACAAAAAAACAACAACATATTTTCTCCGTCAATACAATGGTAAAGAAGCCATGAATTAAATTTATTTATCATTTATTTGGGTTAAAAAAAGGAAAAATGTGAAAAAAACACGGATTTAGTTCAGTTCGACGATCGAGTAATCACCAAACTCGCAAGCCCGTTACTATGGAGACAGAGCTGAAGCCTGCAGTTTGTCACGTGCCACCAGGACCATGTCAACTTCCGGTATGAGGGATTTGTGGCGGGTCTACGGTGGCCGGCAGGTGCAAACATGCAGTAAATATCTATGCAGCAAACGGCCAAACACGCAGCAAACGGCTATCTTAAATTCCTTTACACATTAGAATTATGACTAAAACTCCAACAAAAAAAACAAAAAAAAAGCATTTAATAAATATTTAAAAAATGAAAGGTTGGAATAACATTTACAAATATAATTTGGATACACAA
>NW_023635275.1:0-378 GCF_014905685.2 Nematolebias whitei | reverse complement strand
AGGGATTTGTGGCGGGTCTACGGTGGCCGGCAGGTGCAAACATGCAGTAAATATCTATGCAGCAAACGGCCAAACATGCAGCAAACGGCTATCTTAAATTCCTTTACACATTAGAATTATGACTAAAACTACAACAAAAAAAAACAAAAAAAAAGCATTTAATAAATATTTAAAAAAATGAAAGGTTGGAATAACATTTACAAATATAATTTGGATACACAAAAAACAACGGTTGATTAAGTTGAAAATATTATCAAAAATACTAATTATATATATATTTTTTTTTAAAAACTAAGTTAATGATTTATAATCACTGGTAGAGGATTATGTTCTTAAAGCATTTTATTATTTTGGCTAAAAGTCCTTTCACCTGGTAAA
>NW_023635274.1:0-1140 GCF_014905685.2 Nematolebias whitei | reverse complement strand
TTTTCAGTCTTTCTCCCTCCTTAGATGCATTAATCTGTCCTCCAGCTCTAATGTTAAAAATCTTGGTGTTATTTTTGATCAGGACATGTCTTTTATCCCCCACATTAAAAACGTTACTAGAACCTCCTTCTTCCACCTGCGTAATATCACTAACATTAGAAACATCTGATCTAAAAATGATGCAGAAAAACTGGTCCAAGCATTTTTCACATCAAGACTGTACTATTGCAATTGTTTATTATCTGGGTGTCCAAATACTTCTTTAAAGTTCAAGATGGCCGTGCTCAGAGCAGTTGCAGCTTCACAAGCTCCTGGTACCATCCCAGTTTTTAGAAGTTTTGATATTGACTCTGTGCCTGACTCTGCACGATTTATGCGTGTGAACTATAACCAAACCGAATTGATGAGAATAGGAGTGGATTTGCCACGAAATATAGAAGAAATCAGCAACAAACTCAAAACTATGCTTGGAAGAATGCAGATCTTAAAGTCATCTACCTGGAAGCTGCAGCAGAGACATTCCAAAGGGCAGAGGAGGAAGCGCTGGGCAGGAGTTATGGTGAGGCTACGAGCTAACGCTAAAGCCGGAAAACTCCCCATGCCATCTCTCTTTCTGTCGAATGTCTGCTCGTTGGACAACAAAATGGATTTGCTTCGTCTGAGAGCGGGCGCCTCAGAAGAGATGAAGAAGTGTGCGGTGCTTTGCCTCACAGAAACATGGATTACAAGTGAAACGCTGGATACAGTCGTCCAGCTGGATGACAGACTCTTTTTTCGAGCAAACCGCTGCAGCGAGCTAACGGAGAAATCACGGGGAGGCGGAGTGTGCATTTACGTGAGTAAAAGTTGGTGCACGAACTATACTGTTGTAAAAAGCTCATGCTCTAAGGCTTTGGAGCAAATAACAGTGAAATGTCGGCCACATATGCACAGAGGATCAAGGGTCAGTTCACCTCACAAGACCCTCGGAGCATGTGGAGAGGCATTAAGTGCATAACAGATTATAAATTATTTAGGGTTGTTTGGGCTCGGGTGTGCTGCAACAATTTTACATCTTTGTTGACCATAGCCACCTGGGACTCAATTTTATTGTACACCTTAGACATTCATTCATAACATCCTCATGACATTCACATATAG
>NW_023635273.1:0-1140 GCF_014905685.2 Nematolebias whitei | reverse complement strand
TGCACAGCCTGCTCGAGCAAGTCTCTGGGATTCCAATTTTTCCTGTGCTGCTGCTTCTCCTTTCTTTCTTTTAATTCTCCTAGTTCTGGGTGAAGGTGTTACCTTTAGAGAGCTGTAGATGAGTTCTTGGTCATATTGTTGTTCCATTAGGGATCCCTCTAAGGTCTTGGTTTCCTCCTCGTCAAGCTGAGTTTTGAAGGATTTGAGGGGACTGTGATACCTCCTTACTTGCCAGCCCATTGCTCTCTCAGAGTGCAGTAGTCGGCCTTCCTCCATCTGTGTGTCACAGGCTGAACAGTACTTTACTTCGGTTCCATCCCACTCGTACACACAGTTGCTTGGGCCTTTTCCGCTTAAATCCCATTGTGTGATGATAGTTGCTCGAGGTAATGTGGTAATCCTGCATTCTCCACAAATGAATGCATCCATCACCTTTACAGGTTTTAGTTGCAGCTGTCGTGCGTCCATCTTATTTGTTTTAGGCTTGATGGGCTTCTTCTTCCCCGGTCCTTCCCAAAGAAGAGGCAATCCACTTGGTTTCAGGCAGAGCGCACAGTTGTTCTCCAGCAAGTTCCACTTGAAGGTTTCTCCTTCCTTTGACAGGTATCCTTTTTTCGCATACTCCAATGTGCTCAAGGCTCTACCCGTCCAAAGCCCTGAAACTGTTCTTTTTAGTATCACTCCCCCGCATATAGTGGGCATTCTAATATAGGGGAGCATGGTGCTTGGTTCTGTGGCCATACTCTGGTTTCTGGTTTCAACTAGCTAGGAATTGGCTTCTGTTGCTCTATTCCTTGGATCCCTTTCTTCACTAGCTCAACTGTGTTTTTGTCTAACACTTTTCTTACTCTGTCTGTGGCGTTATATTTGGGCTTCACTGCAACTGCTGATGGGTGATCCTGTGCTCTGACCCACACCTTCTGTCCCACTCTGAATGGGGCCTCAGAGTCTGACTGTTCCTCTTTATCCTCAGAGCTCCGTCCAACTTCAGGCGTGCTAAACCGTCGTTGGTTGAGCTCTTCTGAGGGGGAGGGTCTACTAGCTCGTCTCCTGTCATTCAAGGCTTGGCCTATTTCCACAGTTTTAGTACTCTATTCTTTGGTGTTAGCATTTTTAGCTATCCAATTTTTGACTAAACCT
>NW_023635272.1:0-1140 GCF_014905685.2 Nematolebias whitei | reverse complement strand
GAAGATGTTGGAGTCAGTCTCCCCACCATCACAGACATTTACACCTCTAGATGCAGGAAGAGGACCACCTGCATCATGAAGGACCCCACGCACCCAGCACACACACTTTTTGCCCCACTCCCCTCAGGAAGAAGGTTAAGGAGCATTAAGTGTAGAACCACTAGACTGAGGAACAGCTTCTACCCTGAGGCTGTTAGACTCATGAATATTTAATCAGGATAATCACTGTGAAAAATCACATCATGTTGCTGCTGATCTGCTTCATGTTGCTGCTGATCTGTTTCATGTTGCTGTGTTCATGCGTGCTCATCTGCTCCCACAGACTCATGTTCGTGCTGCTGTTCGGTGGATTGTTTTGATGCTACTAGTGCTTAGCGTATTTTTAGTTCATGTTTTTCTCTGTTCATACTGTATTTTAGATCTTATTACTGTTTTTCTTTTACATTTTGTTGTTGGATCTAACTGGGACCCTGTTTACACAATTTCGTTCCACCGCATGTGCCACATGTGGTGCGAATGACAAATAAAGAAACTCTGACTCTCACTCTGGCTCTCTCCTGTGAATTAACTGAATTATTCAGAGATGCTACAAACTGTAACCAGTCGTGCTTCTAGCATGAACGGCGCCCGGGACCAGCTCATCGTTTAACCCAATCAAAAAGCTTCAATAAAAATAATTTTCCTAATAATTTAAACAGACTGTGGTTTGGCGTATTGTATAACATTTATAATCAGTCGTCTTGAACTTTTATTAACTTTTCTTTGCTGTTTATGTTTGAATAAAATCTTTACAGTTTACATTTTTTATTTGCAGTTTTTTTTTTTTTTTTGCAGTAAAAATGCAGTTTTGCACGTTTACAGCTGAACAAGTAAAAAGATTTCTGAACACGATGCGTCTCTTTTTTCACAGAAAGAATCTGATCAAACTTTCATATCACATGTTGAGATTCTCATGGTGAGTTTTCTATAAAAATATAAAATTTCACTGAAAAAAAAAAAAATCCAAGGATTTTCTTGCTACTTGATTTGAAATTAAACATATTCCTTTGTCCTCCTCACATTTCTCTCAACGACTACTGTTCGTTTTTTATTTCAGGCCTGGGACAACCCCTTCCTTAAATGGAATGACAGTGTTTTTTG
>NW_023635271.1:433-1140 GCF_014905685.2 Nematolebias whitei | reverse complement strand
ACAGGGAGATGGAATAGGGGCTTGCTCCGTCCACTCCACGCATCAATTTGGTATTGCAGTATCTCCAGGACTGGTGCACTCTCCTGTCTTTGTTAAATAGAAACAATATAACAAAGAAGTTGTTGTTGTTGTTGTTGTTGTTGTTGTTGTTGTTGTTGTTGTTGTTGTTGTTGTAGTTGTTGTTGTTGTTGTTGTTGTTGTTGTTGTTTTTCTTGGTGTTATTGTAGTTGTTTTGTTGTCGTCGTCGTTCTTCTTGGTGTTATTGTAGTTGTTTTGTTGTCGTCGTTCTTCTTGGTGTTATTGTAGTTGTTTTTTTTTGTTGTTACATTAAAAGTACTACATTTTACTGCATCTCTTAACAACGTACGTGCAGTGTTGTAATTAATCAATAGTGCCCTCTGCTGGATTAAAGACATCACTGCAAATATTTACTCATTCTTTCGTTTGTTCCTCAACTGACCTAGAACAACCTGAGTCAGATCAGTTTGTGTATTCTCATGTATTTAAACAACAACAAAAAAAACATCATATGTCTGAGTAACCAGACGGTGGATTAGGTTAATCTGAATCACTCACTAAAGTAACCCGGTACACTTGAGTGAGTCTGTCTGTCTGAAATGTGTAGAAAGTGTAAAAATAAAATAGACATTAAAGTGTTTGTGTAGTTGTTGAGTGGACAGAACAGAGTTACACATTTGTACTGAGGA
>NW_023635271.1:208-333 GCF_014905685.2 Nematolebias whitei | reverse complement strand
TTCTTTCGTTTGTTCCTCAACTGACCTAGAACAACCTGAGTCAGATCAGTTTGTGTATTCTCATGTATTTAAACAACAACAACAACAACAACAACAACAACAACAACAACAACAACAACAACAAC
>NW_023635271.1:0-198 GCF_014905685.2 Nematolebias whitei | reverse complement strand
ACAACAACAACAACAACAACAACAACAACAACAACAACAACAACAACAACAACAACAACAACAACAACAACAACAACAACTTCTTTGTTATATTGTTTCTATTTAACAAAGACAGGAGAGTGCACCAGTCCTGGAGATACTGCAATACCAGATTGATGCGTGGAGTGGACGGAGCAAGCCCCTATTCCATCTCCCTGT
>NW_023635270.1:558-1140 GCF_014905685.2 Nematolebias whitei | reverse complement strand
TCGGGATGGTTTTAGACTCTGACTTCAAGTTTGACAAACAAATCAACTGTTCTGCAGAAAAGCTTCTTCCAACTCAGACAGGTAGCTAAACTCAAGCCAGTGTTGTCCAGACCCGACCTTGAGAAACTAGTCCACGCCTTTGTCACGACCCTATTGGACTATTGCAATGCACTGTATGCTGGGATCAGCCAGGCCTCCATCTCACGTCTTCAGCTCGTCCAGAATGCTGCTGCTCGGCTTTTAACCAGAACTCGTAGGTCTGAACATATTACTCCAGTTCTGTCCTCCCTGCACTGGCTCCCTGTTCATACGAGGATAGTCTTTAAAATTATTCTGTTGACCTTCAAATGCTTAAATGGCCTTGCACCCCTTTACCTCTCTGAGCTTCTGGAACCTTACGTTCCCTCTCGGGCCCTGAGATCATCCGATCAGCTGCTTTTGGCTGATCCAAAAACAAGAAGCTCAGAGGAGATCCGACTTTTTCAGTCATGGGCCCCAATCTCTGGAACAACCTGCCCCCCAACATCAGGCAGGACACCTCCCTTCAACCTGCCCCCCAACATCAGGCAGGCCACCTCCCTT
>NW_023635270.1:0-548 GCF_014905685.2 Nematolebias whitei | reverse complement strand
ACCTCCCTTCAACCTGCCCCCCAACATCAGGCAGGCCACCTCCCTTCCTCACTTCAAATCCCTGCTGAAAACACGTCGGTTCTCTCAGGCATTTCACACAGTTTAAATTGATGTAGTGTTTTTTGTTCTGTGATCCTATGTTTTAAATGCTTTTTATTAATTATTCAGTTATTATTATTAGTGTATTGTATTTTTTTTTTCTTTTTAATTTTACTCTCATTAATTGTTGTTGGGACAGCACGGTGGTGCAACTGGTAGAGCTGCTGCCTCTCAGCGAGCAGGTCCTTGGTTCAAAACCCCGGTCCAGGGGCCTTTCTGGGTGGAGTTTGCATGTTCTCTCCGTGCATGCGTGGGTTTTCTCCAGGTACTCCGGTTTCCTCCCACAGACCAAAAACATGCATGTTAGGCTGATTGGTAACTCTAAATTGTCCCTAGGTGTGAGTGAGAGAGTGAATGGTTGTTTGTCTCGTTTGTCTCCATGTGTCCCTGTGATGGACTGGAGACCTGTCCAGGGTGTACCCCGCCCCTCGCACAGTGATTGCTGGACA
>NW_023635269.1:0-1140 GCF_014905685.2 Nematolebias whitei | reverse complement strand
AAACAGCTAAAACTACTTAAAGGCATCCTAACTTTCGCTCATGGACGGACGTCCTCACCTGTGTTCGTGGTCCCCCATGACCACAGGGGGGTGATGTTAGTCCATGCACATGACCTTCCGTCCGCAGGACATAAGGGTGACAATGCCACGCTGAAAGCATTAAAACAGATTGCTTATTGGCCTGGAATGAAAAAGGATGTCAAGGACTACATAAAAGGGTGCCTGATCTGTGGCCAGTTTCAACCATCCAGACCACTACACAGAGCACCACTGCATAGTAGAGGCATTGCATTTCCATGGTCGGACCTCCAGATTGACTGGGTCGGACCACTCACTAAGACCTCTAGAGGAAATAAATATTTTCTCACGGTAACCTGCGCGTTTACCAAATGGGTAGAATGTCTACCAGCCCCTAATGACACAGCACAAACCACTGCTATGTTGTTAATGAATCATGTATTTTCAAGGTTTGGACTTCCCCTTAGGGTGAACTCAGACCAAGGTACACACTTCACAGGTGAAGTAATGAAGGAACTGTGGAAGACGCTAGGCGTCAAAGCCAACTTCCATATTGGCTACCACCCACAGGCTTCAGGCCAGGTTGAGAGAGCAAACAGGACTGTGGTGAGTATTTTGAAAAAATACGTAGCCGCAAACCACAAGGACTGGGACGTGAAACTCCCTCTGGTCCTCATGGCCATAAGGGCCACTCCACACACGTCGACTGGCATCGCTCCTTTCGAGATGATGACGGGTCGACAAATGACTCTCCCTCTGCACCTGTTGTACCAACCAGGCGATGCTGCCATGGCAACAGCCTACACCACACAACAATACATGAAAGACTTGGAAAGACACCTTAAGAACACTTTTGCTTTCGCACAGAAAAACCTGGAAAAATCAGCTGAAGGACGCAAAGCGTACTACGACCAAAAGGCCTCTTACGAGGAACTCCAAGTGGGAGACAGGGTCTGGTACTACACGTTTGCACCCAAAACTGGGAGAGTAGAGTCCGGGACCGGAACTCTCGCCCGTAAGCTGATGCCTAGATGGACTGGACCCCATCTGATAATCGACAAAGTGTCTCCAATTATCTACCAGATAAAAATCAGTAAAGGCCAAAAAGAGCCAACTGTTAAA
>NW_023635268.1:0-1140 GCF_014905685.2 Nematolebias whitei | reverse complement strand
AAGTTATAATCCCAAAACGTCTCTGGATCATCCTGAACGCGTTTGCATCCAAGAGCTCTAACTCCATCACTCTGACTCTTGCAACTCCTTCAACTTTCAACTCCTTCAACTCTCTAGTTCTTCATCTCTGGAATTCTCTGGAATTCTACTGAATTCTAACATGAACTGGGAAGTTGCCACATTTTAAATGGGTCGACTTCCGGGTCATTTGAGAGCTTTTTTGATTGGTCGATGGACCAGAAAAAGGTGTGGTTTGTGATGTAAGATGTTATCATAAGTCGAGGTCAGAGAATGAGATTGTTCAACAACTGACAGAGAGATTATTGCAGAAAAGCAGACTTCGTGGAGTCAAACTCTTCTGTATCTTCTGTGGTGATTAAACATGACATTTTCTTCTCAGTAAACATTTTAGTTGACCAAGACTCGACCTTTCACATACTTACAAAACTTGGCTCATTTCAGACAGAAAATCAAGAAATGCATATTAACCTGATTTCTTCTTTGAATGAGGAATAAAAATCATTACTTACTGTTTATGTAAAATAAAAATGAGTAGTTCTCTTCAACCTGTAACATTGAGTGAACTAACACAATTTGATTATCAAACATTTGTAAAACAGTGATGATTATAAAAATTGTCTTTTCTGCTTGATTAATTCAAGAAAGAAAGTCACCAGATGGCTCAGACTGTATTCAGATCAATGAAATAACAGTCTCTGTCCATCTGATAGATTTGAGGTCATCTGGGTCAGATCAGGGTCAGATCAGGTTCACTACAAAAGACATTGTAGTCACCAGCAGTGCATTAATTTGTGATGGTTCACGTTATTTAATCTCTGTTCGCCTTAAAACACACAGTCTGAGAAGCTCTCAGATTGTTTCTTTTTAGTAACAAATCTTCATTCCCTCTTTTGTAAAACTTTTTTTTCTGTTTCCAAAATTCCACTGGAGTGAAATGACTTAAAATATCTTCTGTCGTCACAACTCACATGGCAGCACCCGCAGACAGCACGCACAGTGCGCTTCTGCCTTTATTCAAATAAACCTCCCTGTTGCACACAGAACACACACACACCCACACACGCACGCACGCACACACACAAACACACACACATCCATTCTTTTTCAAATTGGATAGAC
>NW_023635267.1:0-1140 GCF_014905685.2 Nematolebias whitei | reverse complement strand
AAGAAACTGAGAAAAGTAACAGTCTTCCAAAAAATATAAATTCTGCCTAAATTAGTCTCCTGTTAAAACCAGGCAAAGATCCTGTATTACCTACCAGTTATCGTCCCATATCTCTTATCAACGTTGATCTTAAAATAATTTGTAAAGCCCTCTAAAAAAGATTAGAAAAGGTAACTCCTCTAATAATACATCCAGACCAAACTGGTTTTATAAAAGGGAGACATTCATCCACAAATTCACGCAGATTATTTAATTTAATAGATTATTCTTACAGTAAAAATATTGAAACTGCAATATTCTCTCTAGATGCAGAAAAAGCTTTCGATAGAGTTAACTGGAAATTTTTATTTGCAGCCTTACATAAATTTGGTTTTGGAAATTATTTCATAAACTGGTTAAAAATATTATACACTTCCCCATCAGCATGCATTAGGACAAACAATCAAATATCTGCTAGTTTTGCTCTGCAAAGGGGAACCAGGCAGGGATGTCCACTCTCCCCCTCACTGTTTGCTATTTTCATCGAACCGCTAGCTGCAGCAATCAGGCAGACTACAGATATTAAAGGCATAAAATGCAAGAACAGAGAGCACAAAATCAATCTATATGCTGATGATGTGCTGCTCTTCCTCCGGCATTCAAAAACCTCCATCTCTCAGGTTATTGGACTGATAAACTCCTTCTCAAAAGTGTCAGATTACTCAATAAACTGGCTAAAATCCACAGTTCTACCAATTAATTGCTCTTTCAACAATTCACTTACTACACAACTGCAATCAGGGAATATTACATATTTGGGTATCAAGGTTTCGCCTAAATTAGCAGATTTAACAAAACTAAACCACACCCCACTTTTAACGAAAATTGAGGATGATCTGGCTAGATGGAAATCTTTACCCATATCTCTCATGGGAAGGATCGCATCAATAAAAATGATGGTTTTGCCTAGAATAAATTATTTATTCTCAATGATCCCAAACAAACCATCTTCTGACTGCCCCAAAAAAGTTCAATCTGGTCCTCTGGACATTAAAAAAAAAACAAAAACAAAACAAAGCAAAAAAATCTAGAAACGTTTCGTCTCTCATCCAAGAGACTTCCTCAGTCTGAGGTGCTGTTTTCAGCTCAGTCTCTTAAATA
>NW_023635266.1:0-1140 GCF_014905685.2 Nematolebias whitei | reverse complement strand
TTACCTTTATTTAACCAGGCAAATCCCATTGAGATCACAGATCTCTTTTACAAGGGAGGCCTGGACTTGAAGGTAGCCTAACATGCATGTTTTTGTTCTGTGGGAGGAGACCGGAGTACCCAGAGAAAATCCATGCAAGCACAAGTAGAGCATGCAAACTCCACACAGAAAGACCCCAGGTCCAACCAGGAATTGAACCCAGGACCTTCTTGCTGTGAGGCAACAGTGCTAACCACTGAGCTGTCGTGCTGCCAAAATACATTATGGGGTGCCGAGACGGCATAGAGGCAGGGCAGCCAACTTGGGACCCAAAACTTCCAGGCTCGATCCCAGCCACACATGTTGTGGTGTCTCTGAGCAACACAGCTAATCTCTAATTGCTCCCCGGGCACTTAAATAGCTGCCCACTGCTCCACCTGGGTGGAGAGCTGTCATTTGTAACTCGAACCCAGAGCCCGGCCCCACCCGACCTGGCTTTGGACCAGGCCAGGCCATAATAATGTGTTTAATGTGCGGGCAGGGTTGGTGTTGGGCATTTTATTGCATCAGCAGACACACGTGGCTGACGATACAATCATATGCCAACATGGCTTGCCATACAATCACCTTCCGCTTGCAGCCATTTGACCATGCGTTGACCGGCCTTGAAAGTGGTAAAAAGTTCAGTTAAACTTCCGATGGACTACTGCCAGCGATCCATCAGCCCAAATGGACGTTCATTCAGCCGCGGCACTCAGAGGACACGTGTGGCCGATGACCCAAGCAGGTGAGATCACAAAATATCCGACATGTCACAGCAGGATGTAAGCAGAAGCAGGGGAAGCATTTAATGCACTTTGACGGCTCCTCAGCTCTGATCTTCTGCCCCTTTCACTCAAACACACACATCCGCAGACCGGTAATAACAGTCAGGGGTATTTAAAATGCGGGGGGGGGGGGGTCAGATTCAGACCTGCAATTAATGTTAATTTGTCTGATCGGGTGGGGTTCAGAAATTATGGCTATGGCCGGGGGCCTGATCAAGTCGGAATTTTTGGACCCGAAGGCAACTCTAACCTGGGTGTATCCCATGTGCGATGGGTTAAATACAGAGAACCAGTTTTGCCATAGTATGGGAACATACAATGATGACAACACATA
>NW_023635265.1:0-1140 GCF_014905685.2 Nematolebias whitei | reverse complement strand
GGTATTGTTTCTGAACACCCCAAGCAAGAATGAATTTTGTGTGTAGTCAAGTTAGAGACTAAGAGGCCTTTAACTATGCAAACATGCAGTTCATTTGTTAAAATCTAATCTTTGCGGAGTCAATGTAGATTACTGCTACCTTAAGTACCATAATCTACATTGGTCTCACAACGCTTAAGCCGAACCTACTCGAACAATTCTATTCGGGGGGATAGCTAATTCTTTTTGATGAGTCTCGCCATAGACTCCAAAAACATTTATGGGGAAACCAAACACCCAATCTCAAGTCGTTCGTCTAAAAGACAACAGACAATTGAACCAAACTATATTTTGCCACGTAAAGCTAACTTAAACCTAGTTAGGAATGGAAAAATAGTTTGGAACACCCTTCTATAGGTATAAACCCCTATAACTACCCTTTTCAGCATGTCCCACCCCTTAACTGGTAGCTTTAGCTGTTCCCAATCATAATAGCTTACACACCAGGTGCATATAGTTTAAGGCCTTATGTAAAATCCCCTTCATAAGCCCACCTTAAACCACATAATTGCATGTCACATTGAACCAGAACGGCATCGACTGGACGTCGCCCAGAGACGACCTTCGCTGGAGGAGACCTGCAATCCTCACGTTGGTCTCCACTCTTCATCCAGTGGCCGCATCTTCAGTTCAATACAAGGGAACCCCTCTGTATGCTGATCAATCAACACCTCCATTCGTTGTGGATTTACCGTTGTGGATTATATGACTTTTTCCAATGGATTACAGACTCTGTTTCCAAGGGGTTAAAGCATTGCTACAATGGAATTACCAACAACATTATGGAATTACCATCAACACAATGGAATTACCAAAAACATTGTGGGATTACCTCCTTTGACTTTTGTTTTCCTTGCTGGATTACATCAAGCTCAAGGACATTCGAAGGCGTAAGTTCATGTTGGAATTCATCCCCATGGACAGGCGATAATTTCCAAAGGGGGGACTGTAGTGAACTAAGCCTAAGGTCAAATCCTGACCTTGAGGGCCTTCCTGGAACAAGAACTGTATTTCATTGATTTGAGTCCAGAAACACAAGATTAAGTTCATCCAAAGACTTTCTAAAGTGTCCTGCACTGATCAATTGAAAGAACACTCTCT
>NW_023635264.1:0-1141 GCF_014905685.2 Nematolebias whitei | reverse complement strand
TCTACTGGACATTGTTGGTGTGTGGACAGTAGAGGACAGGAGAGACCAGGAACTAGGACTCCACCTGGTAAACCACATGTAGATTGCAGCAGAGCAGGTGAGGCTCTAACTGTTCAGTACTTAAAATGTGCAGTTGAACACTGTCTCAACTGGAAAGAGGGCTGAAGTCTCAGTCAGTTGTTGCAGTTTGTGAAGGAGCTTTAGGAACCCAGCCATAAAGGAAGATCAGTACGAGTGCAGCTTGAACAAACAGACCATAACAAGTGTGTACAGCTGTTGACCAGGTGAAAACTTTAGTGCATGAACAAACGTTTGCACTCATCCACAATGAGTGACGCCAGTAAAGCAGAAGACAGCGTAGCCTAAACATTTAACGGCCTTGAAATTTGGAAAGCTTATGAAAGGTGTTCAAGGACATGAAAAGAGGGTTCTAACAGTTCTAAGGGTTCTTTAAGGGGTATTTGGGGGTGGAAAGTGCCCTAAAAGACAACATATCTGTATTGCCTTTTTCTCAGAGATGCATTTCTATACGTTGTTGCTAAGGTGAGGAAACTTGAGAGATTTGTCCACTTACCTGCTGAATATGTTGAAGGAAAATTGGTCAATGTGGGCTGGTGATATGACCAGTTGATATTTAAAAACTGTGTCTCATTTTCACCCAGATGAGCCAGAACATCCTAAGACTCGGTGTGAGCACCACAGGGACAGTGCTCAGACTACCAGTCCAGATGGACATCCTCTTGTGGGAGCCTATGTTCCTCAGTGTGATGAACATGGACATTATCAACCACAGCAGGTTGGCATCTGTTAAAGGTTTCTTGTGTCTTTATGTGGAATTAGTTTAGCGTTCAACAGCATTATTGTGTTTTTTTTCTTCTTGCTACACCAGTGCCATGAATCTACTGGACATTGCTGGTGTGTGGACAGTAGTGGACAGGAGAGACCAGGAACTAGAACTCCACCTGGTACACCACTTGTAGACTGCAGCAGAACAGGTAAGACTGTAACTTATCAGTATTTAAGTTTTATCTTGATGAAACACAAGAGGTGAACACCTGACAAACACCACTCAGAGGCTTGCTGGATAACGGTTATGAACCCCAATCATCAATCCTCCACCTCTGTGCTTGAAACTGGTTCT
>NW_023635263.1:0-1141 GCF_014905685.2 Nematolebias whitei | reverse complement strand
TTATTTATCTTTGACCCATCAAAATGAATGTGGTCATTTATTTACAGAATCAAAGTTTAACATCAAACATTTACATTAATTTGGCAAATTGAAAAATAACAACATAATTAATCAGCAAGCTGTACAATTAGAAAACCATACGGTGATGGTTGAAACTTTACACAGACATTTCTAAAAATATCTGTCAATGATTTCTACTTGATAGAAGAATTTTTAAAGATGGAAAGATGAAGTTTAGTGGGAGTGAAAGATGGATGAGGGAGAATGTGGTGTGTATGAGTGAAAAGTGTTGATAGGACGACACCCTCCATCCGACCCAGCTTTCCTCGGTACGCTCAGTAGTGGACTAGACTCATTTACCTCTCTGACGATGAATCAGAAGAAGAGGAGCTCCAGTTAACGCTACCTTTCAGCGTCTCCGTGGGATGGCAGAGATACATCCGGAGTGGTGACGGGACTTCGTCAACAACAGTTCACCTCACCGGGTGGACTTCACATGAGTGGGGTTCTTCAGAAGTTCCACTCAGAGGTGGAAGATGTTATAATCCAAACTCGGAAGAGCCTTATCATGGCTGGACTTCTGTTCTCCCAAACGACTGGAGCTGCAAACTCTCCAGCCCGACTCCAACGGCAACTGCGACCCAACAGCAACTCACAGAACAGCCACCTCACAGCACTGCGATCATCTGAGAACTGGGCTTCATAGAACTGGGAGAACTAGGAAGTACCGACATTTTAAAGGGCTCTATTCCCGGTTCATTTGAGAGTTTCTGATTGGTCAATGTCAACCAGACAGGGGTGTGTTTTGTGATGTAAGGTGTTATGGAAAGTCAGAAACCAGCAAGAATGTTATTGGAACAGATTGAAAATGTTCCCCAGACAGGCGAGAGAAATGTTTGGGCGAGTTTGGAGAAACAGGTGCCAACTTCTCTGTTTACGTCTGAGAGGATTTAAAAACAAGACAGTTGTTCCAACACTTGTCTGCTTCGACTCCTGGCCTTGGAAAACGTACACTGCTCATTCAAAGACAGAAATCAGAAAATGCATAATTACTCTGTAACAGACCTTAACATGAATTCTAACTTTGCATAAGCAACTCAAAAAATCATTGTTACTGTTTTACAGTTAATAAAATTGATTA
>NW_023635262.1:0-1141 GCF_014905685.2 Nematolebias whitei | reverse complement strand
GAATACAGTTCTTCTGTGTGAGCTTTGAGCTCAAACTCTGAATTTAACTCAAACTGGAGACCAGTCCACCTCCCAGCAGCACCACTGTTGGACTGGATTCTACAGGTGGATCTAAGAAACTGGACCTTCAAATGCCTGTGACGTGCACGAACACAAAAAGAGGAAGAACATGTTCATATTGAATAAATTCTGCATAATATCCATGAATTAGTTACATGGCATGGCCGGAGTGAAACAGGAAGTGACAACAAAGAGGAAGAAGTGTTTAAAAATCTTTGTTTCTACAAGATGTGACTCTTCTTCATCTTTCTTTAATAGTGACTGTGAATAATGTGAAGAAACATCAGATTGTGTGCTCCTGTGTGTGTTAGCTGTTGTAGCAATGATGTGTTTCCATGCAGGCGTTGTCATCTCTCCGTTACTGCACATGCAAATATCTCCACAACTGTTCATGTGAGCTGCGTGAATTTATTCTGCCATACATCAGTAATGTTCTCTTTCCATGAACGCTTTTGTGTTGATCATGAAAACTGGATGTGACAGGAACTTGAAGATAATTGATCCTGTTTCCATTAGAAAGACTCTCAGACACAGAAGCCCACAAGCAGAAATAAAACATGATGTAATGTGTCTTCATGTCAAACTGACTGAAATGTGATCAAACTATTGATTTATTCATGAAGCTTTATTTAAGCAGGCAAACCCCGTTGAGAGCACAGATCTCTCTGCATGGTCCTCCTGGGCCTGAAGGCAGCCTAACATGCATGTTTTTACACTGTGGGAGGAAACCGGAGTACCCGGGGAAAAGCCACGCAAACATGAGGAGAACATACAAAGTGCAGAGAGAAAGAGCCCCGGTCCAACCCGGGGATTGAAGCCACTGAAGCAGCTGATCCAGAGCTTTGAATGTGACGTCTATTTATGACTGAGAATCATTCTAGAGCTTATAAAAGTGTTCAAGCATCAACCAGTGGTTGTAGATTTGTTCCTTTAGGAAAGCTTTTACAAATCAAACTGTAATGATCATTTTATAAATGTTTGGGATCATGAGCTGCACAAATCTAGTGAAATGTTTAGTTTCTTATTGACACATGTTCTTTACTACAACAGGCAGATCCAGAACTTGTTCCTGTCACGTCAC
>NW_023635261.1:0-1141 GCF_014905685.2 Nematolebias whitei | reverse complement strand
TAATTCTGAAATGTGGCTACAAACTGTGTGTAAACAGAGCACTCAGCGGAATGTGACAAACATCATGTGGAAACTGGAGTCACATGATGGAGCTCCATTTGGCTGCTGGAGTCTGTGGAGGTCAACAAATATGGAGGAACGGGACAAGCGTGGAATCTCCTAGAAGACGTTTAGGTGGAAACATAAGAATGAATCTGCTGCTAAACGCTAAATAAAAGAGACAAAATGAGTAAAGCAACTATAATAATAACTAGAGAAATTGCATTTCCTTCGAAATTGCACGTGTGAATGCCTTTTGCTCAATAATTGCTTTGTATCTTAAAACAGCTGAATAGTAGCTAAAGAAGCATAAAAAAAGCTTAAATTAGCAGAAGGAAGCAGAAAGAGCAACAAGTTTTCCCAATTAGTCTGAAAGAAGTAAAATGAGCGCAAAAAGTTGAAAAAAGCCGAAATTGGTCAAAAACAGCTAAATAGTAGCTAAACCAAGCAGAAATAAGCTAAAGTTACTACAAGGAAGTGGGTAAAGCATGATTTTTTTTTTCTGAATTAAGCTGAAAAACGTTGGATTGATTAAAAAAAACAAGTGGAATTAGCTGAAAAACCTGAAATTAGCATAAAACAGCTAAATAGTAGCTGAAATAGCCACAAAGCTGAAATTAGCAGAAATAAGCATACAGGAGCATAATCTGAAATATCTGAAGCAATCTTAAATTTCAATAATCTGAAATAAGTAGAAATAAGCACAATCAAGTTTAAATTACCTGAAAAAGACTGAAATTGGACAAAAACAGCTGAATAGTAGCTAAAACAAGCAGAAAGAAGCTTAAATTACCAGAAGGAAGTGGGTAGAGCATGTATTTCCTGAATTAGGCTGAAAAAAGTTGGATTGATTTTTTTTTAAAAACTGTAATTACCTGAAAAAACTGAAATTAGCATAAAATACCTAAATATTAGCTGAAAAGCAGAAATATCTGAATCTTCCAAAAATTAGCTGAAAGAGCATAACAAGCTGAAATTAGCAGAAATAAGTTAGAAGTAGTACAAAAATGTTGAAGTAAGCTGAATAAAGCTGAAAGGAGAGCAAAACAGCTTAAAAAACAGCTGAAATTAGCTGAACTAGCTGAATTTTTTTATTTTCATT
>NW_023635260.1:0-1141 GCF_014905685.2 Nematolebias whitei | reverse complement strand
GGGCTGCCCCCTGTAGAGGGCGGGTACATGTCTTGGACCTGGGGGGTTTAGAGTGTGTATCGGGAATAAGAATGAAATGTATCGTTATTGTATGTCTTTGAGTGAATGAATGTGAGATTGAGGTTGGGATAGTGTGATTGTGTATGTGTATGAATGGGTATTTGTTAGGCCGAGACTCGGACTGCCCCCTCTTTGATACAACTGGGGGTGCTTGGCATCGCGCCCCTATCGCGCGGCCCCCTGGTGGGGTGTGCCCTTGCCTACCGGCGCGCTTGGAGCCCTTGGTGTCGGGGGCTGGGCGCTTGGGCGTGTGTCGGCTCGGCCTGGTGTCTGCCTGGTGGGGCTCGGGTCCTCTGGCCCTGTCGGGCCTTGGCCTGGGTGGTGTGAGTCCTCGGTGCCCGGGCCTCGGTGCCTGGACCTGGACCTACATCGGTGCGGCGGGTGCCGACGGAGGCCTATGAGTT
Organism: Nematolebias whitei; assembly: GCF_014905685.2. Classification (NCBI taxonomy): domain Eukaryota; kingdom Metazoa; phylum Chordata; class Actinopteri; order Cyprinodontiformes; family Rivulidae; genus Nematolebias; species Nematolebias whitei. Next base: position 677 of record NW_023635260.1, on the reverse strand, counting down.
TGTCGCTGTTGGCCCCGGGGGGTCACTGTATGTGGTCGCTGGTGGGGATCTTCCGGTTCTCCCCTGTGGTCCGTTCTGGGGGGTGGGTGAGTGGTTCGTCCTGTGTGGGTGGCTCTGGGGGCTCCGCGGTCGGGGTCCCTCCTGGGGTCTTGGGCTCTGGTCCCCCCTTTTTCGTCTGCCTCTGGCCTTGGGGGTCGGGTCTCTGCTGCTTCACAGTTACTATTAAATGTTCTATTAGAGAAGCCTTATACACGTATGCATGCTCACAACCACACACAAATAGAAGCAGGGATGCTTATGTAGGCTTTATATGTAGATATATAGATATGTATGTGAGTGTATATTCATGTGTATGTATGTATGTATGTATATAGGCGTAGGTATGGGTATATATATTTATGGAAACTTACTGCAAAGCCATGAATATTTTAAGTTCTTTATACATATGTATTTTGTTGCTGTGTTTTGTCATGTTCTTTGCAGGTGAACAGACAGTGGCCGGGTGTTTTGCTGTGTGCTCTCTTTGTGTATATTTCTTATATTTTGGAGTCTTACTTTGTCTTTTCTTTCTTTCTATCCTATTAAAAAAAAAAAAAAAAAAAAAAAAAACCTACACTAGATAATCACTAGAATAAATATTTCATAATAATGGTGTGGAGAGGATGGCTGTAAGGGGA
>NW_023635259.1:0-1141 GCF_014905685.2 Nematolebias whitei | reverse complement strand
CACTTTTGGATCCCTTTTAAACTGTAACTTTAAATATTTATGTTAACATCTGGTTTATTCTGCCATGACTGCTCCTTTGCCAGTTCAGTCAGTTAAAATGTTTTGCTCCGGGGGATTCAAGATGGCAGCGGCACTGTAGGTCACTTTGTTTGCTGGGCTCCTGTCTGCACTGGTAAACAAAAAGAAGAAGGGTTTGGTACGGTTAGGACAGTTAACGGATGAGATATTACAATTAGACAGAACATAACCACTCCCCCTCACAAGATCTAATAACATTTGTTACTTCAAACTGAATTTAATACTTTGTCTACTCGGCAGACAGAATATCTCATTTCTAAATCCAGACATGGTCACTATGAACACGGTGAATGGGTTGTGCGTTTGCTCGTGCTTACCAATTATTGCATGATTGAGTCATCAGCTAACCTATTGGACTTACGGAACTTCTTTAAAGATCTTAAACTTGCTTTAGTGAGTGTTGATCTGGCTAAAGATTTCTCATATACCCCCATGGTTAACTGCCTTTGTGCAGAGCAGAGCTTTGTTTTAGGGAGTTATTTATGAGGTGCATCATCATTTTAGCTTCCTGCCATGTTCTGCTCAGCTGTGAGCAGCACTTTGGGTTTTACTTGGATTTAAGATTCTTTGTGTCTTCAGTTATCCTTCATGCTGCATTTAGTCCACCTTGTATTGTGATACATCCAGGATTAAATAGCACATTATTCAAAGTTGATAATACATGTTGATAATTGTTGATAATACATGTGATTTTTTACTGTTTTTTTTTTTCCTTTTAAAAGATCAGAAGAAGTGATAAACTCAAACGCAGAGTCTTCAGTTTAACAAATAAAGTAATGCCTTTATCAGAAGAATAAACGCCACTACATAGAAATACTTCACTAAAATTTTAATTCGTCTTTGATTTCATAAGCGTGACAAAACAAAGGAGATGATAGTGGACTTCAGGAAACAGTGTGGAGGTCAGCACTCCACCATCAACATCAACAACGCTGAGGTGGAGCAGGTCAGCAGCTTCAAGTTCCTCGGCGTTCACATCACTGAGGATCTGTCCTGGACTTTACAAACAGACACTGTGGTCAAGACAGCCAGACAAAGACTCTACTTCCTAAGAAGACTAAAG
>NW_023635258.1:778-1141 GCF_014905685.2 Nematolebias whitei | reverse complement strand
CTGAAGCTGGCAACTGTTTTAACCAGATAAAGTGCTACACAGTGAATGAACATGACAGGTGTGATAGAAAAGGATTTTCATCCTTATGAGATGGACTGTTTAGAGAAAGCGTTAGCACTGCTGACAGAATCCTTACATCCATATGATAAACAGGTGGACAGCATGAACCCAAAAGAGTTAGTGGATGAGCTGATGGAGGTTGCAGAGAGTGTGACCTCTACAGAAATTACAAAGTCAAGCTATGAAAAGCTGGCTAAAATTGCAATTTTGCTGAAAGAATCATTCTATACAGTGGTTGAGAAGGCTGATGACCTTGCAATAAGGTTAAACAGCGAAAAAGAGGTGGTTCAGGAAATTGAAGAA
>NW_023635258.1:0-678 GCF_014905685.2 Nematolebias whitei | reverse complement strand
ACGGGATCACGACGAGAAAATGTCACAAGTTTCCCGCTGCAAAGCTGAGATAGATAGGCTTAAAGCACAACTTGACGAATGCAGACTGGTAAAAGCGGCATTACTCCAACATTGTGTGCGTTTACAAGGTGAATGTCAAACATCACAGGAACGCCTGAAAGCTTGTGAGGAGAAACTAGCCACAGCAACAAATAAGATTTCTGACGTGGGGCAAGCTTGTTTGGAACTCAAGGAAGACCAAGGTCAGAGTCCAAACAAACACCCAAAACCACCTCAGAAAGATGTTGTTGCACCTCCTGCTCTTAATCCCATTCTGCCACCTCCACATGTGTGTAGAGAAACACCTCTACCCTCACCTAAAGTGGTAGGAACAGACCTGAACAGGTCTCCTCCACCAAACATGCAACAGAGTGCATGGAAACTTCCTCTTTCAATAGATGTTCTGCTAAAACTCTCAAAATATGTACAACGATTTGTACCTGGACCAATGGGTTCAACTGGAACAAAAGCGTACCTCAAAGACATTGAATTCAGGCTGAATGGATATCCTAATGCTACGGTTGAGGATAAAATCAGTCTGATAAGGCTCACTTCGGACAGAGAGGTGTTCACCTTCATCGAGTGTCTACCTGATGCAACGAGAAAGGATTACAACCTTCTGTGTGAAGCTTTGATCAG
>NW_023635257.1:0-1141 GCF_014905685.2 Nematolebias whitei | reverse complement strand
TGTCACAAAGGATTGACAGAGACCAAATATCTCTGGGCTGTCGGTTCATCCTGGTAGTGCCAGTAATGTCACTCTGGCTTGGTGGCTAGAACTGCGGTGAATGGAATTCTTGTCTCAGACGAGCCCCATAGTCTGCCGCAAGTATCCGCAGCAGTGTGCATGGAAACGGAGCGCACCTGCAAAGTCATCTGGACCTCGGCTCTGTAGTGAACTAAGCCTCAGGTCAAATCCTGACCTTGAGGGCCTTCCTGGGACAAGAACTGTATTTCATTGATTTGAGTCCAGAAACACAAAATCAAGTCCATTCAGAGACTTTCTAAGTGTCCTGCAATGATCAATTGAAAGAACACTCTCTTTTTATTATCATTAATATTTTACAAATGTCTTGATAATCAAAGTGTGTTTAGTTCAAACCATTTTAAATGTTGAAGTGAACTACTCATTTTAAATCAACTGTGAAACAGTATTAATGATTTTTAATCCTCATTCAAAGTAGAAATCAAGTTAAGGTCTGTTACAGAGTAATTATTCATTTTCTTGATCTTCTGTCTGAAATGAGCAAGTGTAAGTCGGTCAAAGGTCAAGTTTCGGTCAACTACATGTTTACTGGAAAGAAATGTCATGTTTAACTTTTTCAGACAGATATGAGAGAACTGACTCCACGAAGTCTCGGTTTCTTCAAAACATTCTTCTGTCTGTTCTTAAACAATCTAATCTTCACCTTGACTTTTAATAACCTCTTACATCACTAAAACACACCCCTGATTAGCTCTCTCAGCCAATCAGGACTTCTCAAATGAACCGGAAACAGAACTCTTTAAATGTCGACACTTCCTAGTTCCAACCAGTGCGGTCGGAGAACAGTTCAGTTCGGAGAGCAGAACCGAACAGAAAAGTTGCTGGAGAGAACAGGAGGTTCTAGACATGATCCGAAGTTCTTCCGAGTCTCGTGGGAATTATGAAATCTTCCACATCTGAGTGGAGCCTCTGACGGACTTACTCCTCATGTGAGTCCACCCGTGAGGTGAACGTGTGTCAAACGACGTTCCGTCACTACTTCGGATGATTCACAGCTGTTCCTACGGAGACGCTGGAAAGGTGGCGTTAAATGGAACTCCGTACCAGTGGAGACATCTTCTAC
>NW_023635256.1:0-1141 GCF_014905685.2 Nematolebias whitei | reverse complement strand
GTTTCTACATTTTTTGTTGTTTTGCTTTGTTTTTTTGTTTTTTTTGAATGTCCAGAGGACCAGATTTAACTTTTTTAGATTTTTCTACCTGGATTATTGAGCATGCATCAGGACAACTTCCAAACACTTAGCTCAAAACTGCCTCAACCTGAGATCGTTCAGTGGAAGGAAGACAGAGTCAAAAACACAGCCTGAGAAGTGGTTCTGAATTCAGACAAAGATTTATTTTACCTTCACAGCACTGGAAGGGAGATGCCTCACATACACGTTACATCCATTTTACACGTCTCGTCTCACACATCTGAGTTACAAATGTATTTGCTTCGTTTAAATACAGCCTTATCAGTTACATTGGGATTTCCTTATCATGATGGTATTCTCTGGGGCAGCTGATGTTCCTGGGAGTGGTCTGGCATGGTCTTGTTTTTTCGCCCACTGCCCCCAGCTGACTGTGATGTGTTCTGGCAAGATAACAGTAGTCTGGTCCTCTTTGTACAAGAAGTTACGCAGATCATGAACTTATATGACGTATATCATGATTTTGCAGTTTTTTACCATACACAGAGAAATACTTCATGTCAGAGCATAGTAAAAAAAGATGACATTATACAACAGTGGGTGGAGTTTGGTTTTGTTGATAGGTAGAGCTGTGTGTCATCAGCATAATAGTGAAAATGGACACCAAATTTACGGAAGATGTGACCTAGAGGAAGGAGATAAATTATGAAGAGGAGGGGTCCGAGGACAGAGCCTTGGGGGACACCCGTGGAGACGGGGGAAGACTGGGAACGAAAGGATTTGAGCTGAATGAATTGAGTGCGGTCAGAGAGATATGATTTGAACCAGTCTAACGGAGTACCCGAGATACCAATGGAGGTTAATCTGTTGAGGAGGATAGAATGACAGATTGTGTGGAAGGCAGAACTTAGATCCAGTAAAATGAGGATAGACAGAAGAGCAGAGTCAGCAGCAAGAAGAAGGTCATTAGTTATTTTTATTAGAGCTGTTTCGGTGCGATGGTGGGGGCGAAAACCAGATTGAAACTCTTCATAAATGTTATTGTTGGATAGGTGAGAGTGAAGTTGACTAGCAACGGCTTTTTCAAGAACTTTGGAAATAAAGGGCAGATTAGAGATTGGAC
>NW_023635255.1:0-1141 GCF_014905685.2 Nematolebias whitei | reverse complement strand
CCGGAGTGATTTATAAAACTTAGGTTTAATAAAGTTTTATTTTTAAACTTTCTTTTGGTGTCCTGTGTAGATGAACATATGCATGAGATATATTCATAAATTAAACGGATTCTTTCATTTTTCTGGACTGTATATAATGTGCATTGAATTTAATAAAATGTGGACGGAAACGTTAAATATCTTTGACTCACCAACGACAGTGGGTCATTTATTAACAGAATCAAAGTTTAACACATCACACATTTACATTAATTGGCAAAATATGGAAAATAACAACATCGCTAATTGTAGCAAGCTGTACAATTTTGATTAACCACACGGCGGTGGTTGGAAAACTTTACACAGACATTTCTAAAAATATCTGGATTGATTTCTACTTGATAGAAGAATTTTAAGATGGAAAGATGAAGTTTAGAGGGAGAAAAAGGATGGGTGAGGGAGAATGTTTGTGTCAGCATCAGGATGGCACTCTCCGGGTTTTCTCAGCTTCTTCCCCAGTACACTTAGGTGATAGAAATCTCTTTTACCTGGAGATGTCTCCTGGTGAAATTCCATTTAACGCACCCTTTCAGCGTCTCCGTAGGAACAGCTGTGAATCGTCCGAAGTAGTGACGGTACTTGTTCAACACAAGTTCACCTCACAAGTGGACTTCACATGAGTGGAGTCCGTCAGAGTTCCTTAAGAGGTGGAAGATGTTATAATCCCATAAGACTCGGAAGAGCTCTGTGGTCATGTCAGGATCTTCCTGTTTCCCAGCACGGGAGCTGCAACGACTCCAAACTCGACTCTCGACCCGACTCTCCTCGACTCAAACTCCACCGGTTGAACTAGGAAGTACCGACATTTTAAAGAGCTCTATTTCCGGTTCATCTGGGAGTTTCTGATTGGTCAATATCGACCAGACAGGGGTGTGTTTTGTGACGTAAGAGGTCACTAGGAGTCAGAAAAACAGCAAGAATGTTATGGAACAGATTGAAAATGTTTTAGAGACAGAGAGAGAAATGTTTGGACGAGTTGGCGGAAAACAGGTGCCAACAGGTGCCAGCTTCTCTATTTACGTCTGAGAGGATGTAAAAACAAGACAGTTCGTTCTAACACTTGTCTGCGTTTGAGTCCAACCTTGGACCAACTTACCCTGCT
>NW_023635254.1:0-1141 GCF_014905685.2 Nematolebias whitei | reverse complement strand
AGTTGTTTGAAGGTATCGATCCCCGGATACAGAAATTAATAAATTAACAACTAACTGGGCTTCTGGCATCAGTTTTACTGGTTTCACTTGGTGAGGACGTTGACTCCTTCAAAACAATTAACTCATAGAGTTTTAGTAAAAACACGTCGGTTCTGGTTATTTCATCTCAGAAAACAGAAACGTCTTCATTGCTACAAGTTCAAGACATCTCAAATCTGAATCGATGATGACTGGTTTTTATTATCTTTGATTTGTTAATGAATTGAACCCGACGACCAGTCGACTCTCACAATAGATTTAAAAACTAACAGCTCGGGTTCGGATCAGAGGCTGATCCTCTCAGTCACCCCCTCCAGGCGACTCCGTCACATGGACATTAAAGTCCCCAAGAGAACAACAGCTTCTAGATGTCACTCCTTCACCGTCCAGAAAGGGCTCAGAGAAGGCTGGGGGAACAAGACAAATAATTACCAGATTAAAGCTGGGTAAAGTTTGGCCCAGGCAAGAGGGATTAACTGTCACAGTCTAAACACTACCAGTGGGTGTAAAACAGCATAAACCAGATTATGTTCTGCCAGGCCAGAATATTTCCATCTATACACCCATAATCTGGCTTGAAGGGTGAATTGAGCTGTTTAATTTTAAAGTTTAGGTCAGTCAGATTTCTCATGTAATTTACCTGACAAAGCTGAATCCCCAATGAAATGTTAAAAAATGAAGTAATGCTTGTATCATACAAGTCTGTCATACATGCATGTATGTACGACGTAACACCATGTATGTCATGAGATACAGGTGCTGGTCATAAAATGAGAATATCATGAAAAAGTTGATTTATTTCAGTAATTCCATTCAAAAAGTGAAACTTAGATATTATATTCATTCATAACACACAGACTGATATATTTAAATGTTTATTTCTTTTAATGTTGATCTTTAAAACTGTCAACTAATGAAAACCCCAAATTAAGTATCTCAGAAAATTAGAATATTACTTAAGACCAATAAAAAGGATTTTTAGAAAAGTTGTCCAACTGAAAAGTATGAACATGAAAAGTATGAACATAAAGTACTTTGTATGAGCATGTTCAGCATCAGTACTTAGTTGTTGCTCCTTGTGTCTGGATCACTGCATCAATGC
>NW_023635253.1:0-1141 GCF_014905685.2 Nematolebias whitei | reverse complement strand
TTCGTTCAGCTGTCTCACGTTTATGCTGCCGTGAGCTGCCGAGCGCTGAGACGCGGTGGGTGATGGCCGCCCGCGTTTGCTCCGGTGAGGCGTGTGTTGTTTATGCTGAGAGCGAGGACCTCCACCGGACCCGGCCTGCGGTCCCACATTTATACCGATGTGAGCCGGTGAGCGCCGGGCAGTTGTGTGTGCATCCTCATCAACGCAGCGCCGTTTGGATGGAAGCTGTTTGCATCGCCCGAGTGCGCGTTTGAAACCGCTTGGGTGAGGATCGTGCAGCTCTGATTGATAACGAGTTATTTCGCTTACCATTGTGTCGTGTGGGCGACTCGTCATGTCTTGGAGCGATGGTGAGTTTAAAAAAACTTTACTTAAGGACACCGGCTCGTTATGTGTGGAGGATGTGTGCGCAGCCGCTGCGAGTTTATCCGAGCTTACCGACTGGCTAAAAACAGGCACTTTGATCATTGAAAAATTATTTATTTCAACTTCCGTGTCATTATTACACACACCCTCCGCAGACCGTCATTTTTTAAATCTTTTCCCCCGTGAGCTCTGCGATTTGTTTGCCCCGAGCGCCGTCTGCAGGCGATCTCTGGGGAAACGCTGAACTGCAGGCTGCCGGGATGAAGAGGGGTGGTCTCTGACGGGCGGGGCTGGTGGTGGAGCTGAGCGAGACGATGCCGCCGCGGCCGTGGAATGTTGTTGTTTCTGCCTCTGCTCACGACGGTCCCTCCAGCGGGCCGGGGGGCGGGATGAGCCGCGCGGCTTGATGAGATGGCGCACAGCCTCTGACACCTCCTCCGACTGCTTCGAATTCGCCAGCATGGTTTTGAAGCTGCTCCCGAACAGCGCGTCCGCCGTGATGGGGCCCTCCATCAGGTCCTTGTGCAGTTTCTCCGGCAGCGAGGGGGAGTAACGAAGCCAGGTGGATCGTTGGATCATCGTCATCCACACTGCAATCCTCGACAGGCAAACCGTGGAAGAGGCGCACATGTTGAGGATGACGTCTGCTGTCTTACAGAGGGAGCTCTTGGTCTCCTCGGACAGATCTGCGGCCTCCAGCCTCTTGGACATGCTATATGCTAGCAACGCCACGTTGTTGCTAGCTGCGGCTGCCTGAAAGGCACACTTATGGGCT
>NW_023635252.1:0-1141 GCF_014905685.2 Nematolebias whitei | reverse complement strand
ATTCGTATATATTTATATACATATATATGTATTTATATATATACATATATATTTATCTATATATATTTATAGATATAAACATATATATATATATGTATATAAATTTAAACTCTGATGAACCAGATTCTACAAAAACATTACATTTAAATTTTTATAGGTTTTCATCATCATTTGATGTATTTGCACTCATTGTGTCTACTTTTAATGTTCATTTTAAATGTGTGGTTTTCTTTCTTGTTCACATATAAACATTTTATTTTTAGCTTTGCTTTAAAGTTCTTGTTTTGTGATTTGTACATTCGTGAGTTAAAATAAAGTTGAACTCAAGGTCGTCTCTTTTCTTTAAACATGTTTGAGGGAAATATTCCTGAGATCCAATAGTTTTGTGTCTTTTTATGATTTTCAGCTGAGTTAACAGTCATTAAAGTGAAAACAGGATTTCACGATGAAGCTGGCACCGTCTTTTTTTTTTTTTTTAAACTTCAACGCTCTGCTGGTCTCGCACGACACTGCCCGCAGTCACACGATCCTCTCCTCCGGAGAAGAGGAGGCTGGGAGACTCATCCTCCCAGCTCCAGTTCAGCTGGTCACTCACAGAGTCCGTTCCAAGACCCCAGCTGCGCGTAATCATGAAGGTCCGACCCGCGCAGACAGGCGGGCAGAGACGGGTCTGCGACGAACGGTGGAAGCGATTTTAAAAAACCTTTTACGTGTAAAAAAAAAAAAAATCATTTTTAAATCGCTTCAGCATTTTTTTAAAACATTTTTTGTATAAAAACAAAATGTTATTTTATTTAAAAATCGCTTCCAGCGTCCGTCCCAGACTGTCCAGTCCGCCTGGCTGCCGGGCGGGATCGGGATTCAGCCTTCATTATTACCCACGGCCGGGGTCTCGCAACGGCCATCTGCGAGTCCCCATCTCCAGCTTCGCAGTGACCTGCGGAGCTCTGAGCACACAAGGCTGGTATCTGGAACCCGAGCCTCCGAGTCGGCACATGGATGGATCTTCCGCGGTGACCAGCTGAACTTGGAGCCGGGGAGATGACGCCCTGCCCGGCCTGGCGCTCCGAGCCTCCGGAGGGAGGATCGGGGTGCACCAGCAGAGCTCCATCCAGCTTGCTCTGAATTATGTTGTCGGCCA
>NW_023635251.1:0-1141 GCF_014905685.2 Nematolebias whitei | reverse complement strand
TCGACATCATTGGTTGAGAAAAGAGCGATGGCCTGTGATGGTTTCGTGAAACATACTGGCCCAGCTTCTTGACTCGGTACCAGGTTATCTGGGAGTCCTCCCAGAACTGGAGTGCCTAGTTCAAAATCATGAAAATCAGTTTCTGAGTTTTCAGTTTGCGATGACTCGTCATCGTTTGTGTGTGAGTTTATCCCCCCTTCGTCCGATGAGGGGTTGTTGGAGGCAATAACAGCAATGTCTTGGTGTGTTTCACCGACATCTGTAATGTTGTCATTCGTGCCTTCAGATTTAGTAGCGATCGCATCACTACATAGTGCTCCTGGTCGGGTTCCCATTTCAGCGTGTATCAAAGTGTCTAAAAACCTTTGTATTTCCTCTGTCTCTTCCGAGCTCAGAGGTTTAGGGCCTTTTTTCTGGAACTTTTGTGATCTTTTCGCCTCGGGACGTTTCGTCCGAGGTGGGGGACGGCTAGGTACGTCTTTTGGGGGTTCCTCTTCGGATTTCCCCTGGTAATATGGGTCCTCTCGGTTCCCATATTTTTGCGTCCTCCGCATGCCCCATATACGATAATCACGTTCATCCTCTGAAAGAGGAGCATTTTTGTCCCAGCGTGCACCTTCATCACGTGATTTTTTAGTTTGAAAATACTGCCTTTTCTCGCCTGTTTTAGGAGGAGGTGGCTCGCGCCTTCCTTCCATTTCTAGGGAGTGGGGTTTAACCTTTATACCAGGAAACACCTCTATGGGCGTCTTAGCATGAGAACGTACCTCAAACACATTCACAGCACACTGTTTAATCTCATTTATGGATTTTTCTCTGAAATTTGCCATAATTTGTACTGACATGCGTATGTCAGTGTGGAGATTTTTGCTGAAAACATATTTAAATTTTTCTTCTTCCTCCATTCCGGTTTCATTTCTGTAACCAAAATAAGCTTGGAAGATTCTTTTGTAATAGACCTTTGGATGTTCATTCTTGCCCTGCTTGACCTTGTCAGCGGCTGGGAAACCAGCAGGTCCCGTGCAGGGGTCGTACTCTTTGATCAAAGCTTCACACAGAAGGTTGTAATCCCTTCTCGTTGCATCTGGTAGACGCTCGATGAAGGTGAACACCTCTCTGTCCGAAGTGAGCCGTATCAGAC
>NW_023635250.1:0-1142 GCF_014905685.2 Nematolebias whitei | reverse complement strand
GGTTCCTCCTTTTCACCTGTTGGCTGACTGGAGTCCTGTTTGGGTTTCTTCTCTGCTTTCAGGAAGGCCCAGTTAGGATATCCACATTGCTCTAGAGCCTGTCTTGTGTGGGGTTTCTCCTTCTGCCTGGCTCCTGAGCTAGTGGGGACGCTGTCTGCTCTGTGATACAGAGTTCTGATGACTCCCAACTTGTGCTCCAAAGGGTGATGGGAGTCAAACTGCAAATACTGGTCTGTGTGGGTGGGTTTGCGGTACACCTCAGTTTGCAAATGTCCTCTATCAGAGACTGAGACCTCACAGTCCAAGAAAGCCAACCTGCCATATTTTACATATTCTTGTGTGAACTTGATGTATTTATCCACAGAGTTGATGTGGTCAGTAAAATGTTGAACTTCCTGATATTTGTCCTGATGCATGCTCAATAATCCAGGTAGAAAAATCTAAAAAAGGTAAATCTGGTCCTCTGGATATTCAAAAAAACAAAACAAAGCAAATCAACAAAAAAATGTAGAAACGTTTCGTCTCTCATCCGAGAGACTTCCTCAGTCTGAGGAGCTGTATTCAGCTCAGTCTCTTAAATAGTACCGTCTCAGGGTGGATCAACCAGTTTTGCTGCTGACAACCAAAACCAGCTGATCACATGCTCAAGAAGGACCATCAGCATAACCATGGATCATTAGCACACTGATGGCTGTTTACTGTTCACAGAGGGCTGAGTGATACTAGCAATCACAGCATTGTAAGAGGGGGACAGTTGAACCCGGAGGCCTCCACCCCTGTTTAATGATGGACGGTTTCTTTTCACAAAGATGGCCTCCTTTACTCCTCTCTCAAACCATCGTTCCTCTCTGTCCAGGATGTGAACATCTTCATCCCTGAAAGAGTGACCACTGGCCTGGAGATGAGTGTAGACCGCAGAGTCCTGGCCTGATGATGTTGATCTTCTGTGCTGGGCCATCCTTTTGGCCAGTGGCTGTTTTGTTTCCCCGATGTAAGACTGATCACAGCCCTCCTGACACTGAACAGCATACACAACATTGCTCTGTTTGTGCCGGGGGACTGGATCTTTGGGATGAACCAGTCTTTGCCGTAATGTATTTTGGGGTTTAAAAGCCACTGGGACGTTATGTTTAGAAAATAAA
>NW_023635249.1:0-1142 GCF_014905685.2 Nematolebias whitei | reverse complement strand
CTGAAGCAGAACAAAATGTGAAAGGAGCCGTTAAAGGTTGTAAACAGATCTAAAAGATTTGAAGGAAGTAAAATGAGCTCAATTCATTTTCTATGAAGAAACGTGGCAGAAAAGGCTAAATATTTCAAAAAGCTAAAGTTGTACGAAAAGTCACAGCACCCTTCTCTTAAACGAGCTGAACGTTTTGATTTAGGATTTGTTGAAATAGCACAAAAATTGTGGAACGAGAACGGAGCTGAAAAATGTACGGAAGAGAGATGGATCACAACATGCTTCATAAACATTCAGACAATAACTAAAGCCGTCCCTCACTGTGGAGCAGATTACAGATTAGAGAATTCCCCTGTGTGCAGATTTCTATAATCCACATTTATTTTTTAATCACTGAAGGACGTTCATGTTGGAACGATGTTTGTTGGGACGGACGTTGACTTTTACTAAAATACAGAAGAGGTCAAATGTTCTCTTCAACCAGCGTTCGTTAAATACGAACATTTTATTATGAGCATCGCTCGGGAAGGCAGGCGATCATGTAGTCGTTTGTGTCTGTGTGCGTTTATATGTCTGTTAGCAAAATATCACATGAACCAGAAGAAACATTTATTGAAACGTTCAGACAATAATCACTCGATTCAGCCCAATTCAAGATGATCAGCCCACAGCTAAACTAGCTACAACTCAGTCAGTTTTACAGATACGGAGCTAAAGTTCGGTGTGGTAGTAGCTGAGGGGCATCCTCAACACGTTCTCTGAGAGCTAATCCCAACATTGCACGAAATGCGCTTTTTTTACAGATTGGACCAAAACGGCTTCAACAAGGTGACTTTAGTTTAAACTCGAGAGCAGCGGGCGACGTGCATTCTTTCAGCCTGTTTACAGTTTACAGCACGTGTCGCACTGTGGTACAGCGTCACAGGTGTGTTCACGTTCTGCTCCTCCCGAGGCTTCAGTAGTCTTCAGTAAACCAGCTCCGGTGTGGATCCAGACCCTCCTGAAAACCTTCACAGCTGCTGAGTGTGACCTCTGTTACAGATGAAGCCTTTTTATTTAAACGCAACGACATGATGGAGGACAGAACCATGAGGCTGAGATCCTGCATGGAGCTGCTGCTTCATCCCAGCAGAACCATGAGGCTGAGATCC
>NW_023635248.1:0-1142 GCF_014905685.2 Nematolebias whitei | reverse complement strand
TCATGTGACCGAGGAACCAGAGTCTGAACAAACATCCAAACAGGATGCCTTCGGTCCGGACCGGGTCTGATCAGGATGAAGGGATCCAGCTGGTTCTGAACATCCAGCAGTCTGTATCTGGACTCTGACCCTGCAGACTGTGTCCCCGGTTGGATCAGAACCTTCCTTCCAGAACCGCCTGGGTTCAGTGTTTGTTCAAACTGAAACCAGTCTGACCCAGGACAGTCCTAAAGTTCTGGACCACTGAAACACGGGTTTCAGGGACCAAAGGTTCTGCTCAGACCAGACCCAAGTTTAGTTCTGTCTGTCTGATGAACTCGGAGTGGAGATTCAGAGCTCAGTGTGTGTGTGTGTGTGTGTGTGTGTGTGTGTGTGTGTGTGTGTGTGTGTGTGTGTGTGTGTGTTATCTGATCTGGTCTGAGATCAGTTCTTCCCCTGCAGTCATACTGGAGGTCTGCTTTGTCCCAGTTCTGACTTTCTGTAGTCATAAAGACCAGGACCAGGACTCTGTCAGGTAAAACACACACTCCGAGGAGACGGGCTGCGTGACGCCGTGGTAATGATCATTCCTGTCAATTAGCAAGTGATCAATCAGCTGATAGGACGAGAGGATGACACCTGGTTTCCTCAGGCTCCTCCTGACCTGATGATGACCTCACACACAAACAGGATCTTGGTCTTTAGAAACTCGTTGTAATTTAATGACTGATGGCTCTGCAGGCTCTGACTGTTTTACTTTGTTTAGGAGTGTGTGTTGAAGTGTGTGTGCGTGTGTGTAATAATGCCTCTCAGATGTTCCTACACTCTGCTTGGACCTTGAAGGCATCACAGGTATCAGATGAAACAATGATGTGTTTTTGGGTATCTGCAGAAACGTTCACTACAAACACACACACACACACACCCTCCACACAGACACACACAAGAGGTTTGGTTGTGTGTGTGTGCAAGCTAATGTGACAGTTTATGACCCTGTGCGGTTCTGAATGGGCCATGGTCACCAGAACCTCCAGGCTGCTCTTCTTCTTATCGGGCCTTCATATAGGCACACATTCAGGTCATAAATGTTTAGTACTTGTAAATCAGTTTTGTAACCTTGTAAAATAAATCTGTGATTTGTGAGTTGTTAAGAATGTGTGTGT
>NW_023635247.1:0-1142 GCF_014905685.2 Nematolebias whitei | reverse complement strand
GTTTGTGCTGTGTCATTAGGGGCTGGTAGACATTCTACCCATTTGGTAAACGCGCAGGTTACCGTGAGAAAATATTTATTTCCTCTAGAGGTCTTAGTGAGTGGTCCGACCCAGTCAATCTGGAGGTCCGACCATGGAAATGCAATGCCTCTACTATGCAGTGGTGCTCTGTGAAGTGGTCTGGATGGTTGAAACTGGCCACAGATCAGGCACCCTTTTATGTAGTCTTTGACATCCTTTTTCATTCCAGGCCAATAAGCAATCTGTTTTAATGCTTTCAGCGTGGCATTGTCACCCTTATGTCCTGCGGACGGAAGGTCATGTGCATGGACTAACATCACCCCCCTGTGGTCATGGGGGACCACGAACACAGGTGAGGACGTCCGTCCATGAGCAAAAGTTAGGATGCCTTTAAGTAGTTTTAGCTGTTTGCGCAGCTGAAAGAGGACTTTAAGGTCTGGATTGGAATCCAGCTCGTCTTTCGATGGAGTGTATTTGTCTGGGTCAGTCAGATACAGCATCATCGAGTTAATTGCAGGATCCAACTTCTGAAGTTGGATGATGTCTGGGTCAGTCAGCATTGGGCGTACAGAAACTGTGTTATCAGCAGGTTTAGCTGCAGCTTGTGCGCGTGTGACTGCCATTACCTCAGTTGTAGCTTGTGACGACTGAGTATTGAGTAGCCAGGAGGGGTCAAAGGACCACGTGGGTCCGTCAACGGCTCCTTCTTTGGCTAGGGAGTCTGCAAGGTCATTGTAGTGCTTGTCATCGCCTGGGACTCTAGAGTGTCCTGGAACTTTCTTCCAGAATATCTGTAGATCATGTGATGTCACTAAGTGATCACATGTCATGAAAAGCTCTTTGTGTTTTACCACCTTTTTGTTGCTTGTGAGAAAACCGTTCTGTTTCCACAGAGCGAGATGACACAAGAAACTGAGTCGAGCATAGTTAGAGTCAGTGCAGATGACTAGCGTCTGGATGGAGCGTTCTACTGCCATCTGTAGGCCTATTAGGATTGCAGCTATCTCAGCGTACTGAGAAGACTGAGAGCCTAATTTATAGCCAAATGTGACCTGTTCTTGGTCCTGGAGGAGAACTCCTCCAACACCTGCTTTGCAGATTGTCTCGTGGTGGAATGAGCA
>NW_023635246.1:0-1142 GCF_014905685.2 Nematolebias whitei | reverse complement strand
ATGCTCCTTTCATTTTTCATACTGCAAATAAGTCACAGGAAAACCACAACTATTATTAAGCAGCAAAAGAGAAATGTGTGGCAGCACGTAAAAAGCGAAACTACGGTAAAAAACGTTTTTTTTTTTATTATTTTATTTAATCCACCAGTGGATTAAATAAAGTTCACTCGCTGTCAATAGTCTCCTCGTTTACAGTTTTTGGTTTTGGATCCTGGTTTACATGTAAGAAAACAAGAGCATCAACATGAGCAGGATGAAGGCTTGCCCGTTTTCGCGTAATGGTATTCCCAGCAAGAGAGAAAATTTGCTTGTACTGGTTGCTGGAACAGCTAAATACCTTCTACTGGGTTTTGTCAAATGGGGAAATATGTCCTGATTTCTGGCACACCACTGCAGCGAGGTCGCCATGGTGGGAATCCGCAGTAACAAAAAAATATATATAATCACGGACCTCTTCGGCAGCAGTGGAGCAGTGTGCTGATCTCCTGTCACTCTGGAAATGTGGCCTAAAAAGTTGCACAAAATCCTCCTCAAGTCTGGCTTTTTTCCCGGTCACCGGTTTGCTCTGATTATTGAGCATATCCTCCTCCTCCGCTGATCACATGACACAATCACATGACTGAGACTGGTCGACAGGAAATTAAAAAACTTGCAAGATGTCCTACAAAGTAGAATCGACTAGTCGACTAGCTGATTCAACCCCTAACATGTGTGTGTGTGTGTGGGGGTGGGGGGTCTGCAGTAGACAGTGATTTAAATAATCTTGGTTGGAAATGTTGTATCACTGCATTATAATCAACTGGTTTCACACAAGATGTTCTGCTGAGGACCAGGGTCCAGAAATCCTTGACTGGGTGATAAATACTAAAACTGTTTACATTAGTAAATGGCTGGCGCAAAAAATGATGCAACGTACAAGGTTTTTTTTTTTAAGTTTCATGATATTCAATTTTATGGTTTTTTTTGTGTGTGTGTGTGTGTTTTTTTTGTTTTTAATTTGGCTGAAATTCCCAGTAGACTGAGCTCCTCTGACTGTAGGCATTTGCTGTGGGTGTAATACTACTACTACTAATAATAATAATAATAATAATAATAATAATAATAATAATAGTAATAATAATAATAATACATTCCTAAATCGT
>NW_023635245.1:0-1142 GCF_014905685.2 Nematolebias whitei | reverse complement strand
GGACTCCTGACAGGGACCGATGCTGACATGTTCCTGTTTTTAGTTTTATACATTCACATTAGAATCTAGCTGTTTTTGTTACTTTTTTGCATCTTATTTGTAAAAAAAAAAAAAAAAAAAACCTGTTTGCCTTTTCATAACTGTTTATTGTTGTTGCTGTTGTCCATTGTTGTCATCACTTTGTTAAATCAGGTCTCTGTTGACAACGAGTCCTCGAGGCTCAATGGGATTTACCGTCTAAATAAAGGTTGAATTAAAAAAAATATTATCTAACCCATTTATTTAATATAATTACAGTAAAATGATGTGTGTGATTTTAATAATCATATATCAGTATGGGATCAAATGATTATTTTTTTTATTTCCATGAGTGTGTTTGTGCAGGTGCAGTGTTTGGTGTGCTCACCTGAACTGAAGCATCATGGGAACACCTCCTCCATGATCAGACACTTCAGCTCCAAACATGGAGATGATGGGACGTCAATTCATTGATATTTTATGAATGATAAAGACTCTGTCACAGTTACACCAGCACAATACCATTGCAACATTTTTATTAAATCTCTTCAATGCACATTTATCAATCTTTATTCAAAAACATGTAAGCATGAATACATTTTCAAACCAGACAACATGGAAAGTTGATGAATTTAAACAACCTGTTTTTACCACAGTCACGTAGTTTCTTTAACACCAGTCACTGAAGTTCTTGGTGTGACAGTAAAAGCAAAAAGCCTAATTTGACAGCAGCGTTGCAAAATGCCACAAGAGGTCACTGCAACTGAAGCTTCAACAAATGAACCCAGTTTTGAAACAATTGGCCCAACTGGTTCAGTGGTTCATAAAAGCTTCATTTGCTCATCACTCCTTTCAACTACCGGGCACCGAAGAAGAGAAAGAGTGCAGCTTTTAAAGGGTGAGAGAGACAGGTGCAGCCAGCTGAGTTCAATCAGCTGCTGGCTGCAGTGAAGACAAAACTAAACAACCGTGACATCACCCTCAACCAGCACGCAAAGAAGACAAACTAAAACTCACGTACACAAAACATGACCAGACCGGACAGAATGAATGAAAGTCACAGAAAAGATCTATAACTTTAAATAAAGAGTGATCAGGGTGACAGAGAATATAATCTATGGAAC
>NW_023635244.1:0-1142 GCF_014905685.2 Nematolebias whitei | reverse complement strand
CCTCGAAAAAGGCATTGTTGGCAGCAGCTCCGCTAAGTGTTTTTTTTCTGTGGCAGGACGCTATGCTTGGGACAACACCACCACCTTCTTTGACGCAGAGTCACGCAGTGAATCGAATTATTCCTCCGAGAAAGGCGATGCGGAGCTGCCCCTTCCCTCCTGGAGAGCGTAGTGACGGAAGACGAGTGGTCGAGCAGATGCTTAGCCACCTCGGATCTTCCCACATCGGCGACCTCACCGCTCTCAGCCGTCAGTGCCCTCCTCTTGGAGCTGCCCGGCATAATCCAGGAGGATAACACAAGGGACTTTACGTCCCTCACCTCCCTCCGCTTCCCTCGGTCCCCCCCCAGAGCCAAGCCTGGCAGTGGCACTTGGGGTAAAAGCTTCCAGGATGGACCAGCAAACTGTCCCTCCAGGGAAGCATGACCAGATGGTGACAAGGTCTCCAACCAAGCTCACCAGTGCACATTCCAGACGGCATCAGCGAATAACAACGTTGCACTGCTGGCCTACAGCATCTCTAAGAGGCTGGAGGAAGCAGACCTGCTGGAGAAGACAAAGAGCTCTCTCTGTAAAGCTGCTGATGTCATCGTAAACATGTGCCACCTCTGTGGTCTGCCTGTCCCGCATTGCTGCCTGGATGACCATGATCCAGGGGACCACTTGGCTCCGCCTCTCGCCATTCTTGTCTGAGAGGCTGCAGAAAGACCTGCTGGAGGGCCCCATCACCCCAGAGGTGCTGTTTGGGGCAAACTTCCGGACCATCCTTGAGAAATCGCAGAGGTCCGAGGAGGTCTCAGAGACTGTACACCATCTGGTGACGTCACAGACTTCCGCCCGCCCCTCCGGCCACTGGAGGGACCGCCTTGGCCAGAAACAGCAGCAGAGGCGCTCCACAGCCGCAGTAGCGACTTCATGCCCTGCTCCTCCACCGGCCCCCTCCACCAGGTAACAGATCCTTGAGGGGAAGGTATGTGTTTTTTGATGATGTATGTTTTTGATATAAAACAGAAACACCTCTGAAAGTAAAGTTTTCATCTGAGACTGTCAGATCAGCTGATCTCACAGCTGCCTCTCTTCACACATTCCCCACATAGAACGAGCCAGTAACCTCTAAACAGCGTTTTAAATGGCACCACAGT
>NW_023635243.1:630-1142 GCF_014905685.2 Nematolebias whitei | reverse complement strand
TATATATATACATACACATATACATATATATATATACATACACATATACACATATACATATATATATATACATACACATATACACATATATATATATACATACACATATACATATATATATACATACACATATACATATATATATACATACACATATATTTATATATACATACACATATATATATATATATACATACACATATACCTATATATATACATACACATATACCTATATATATATATATACATACACATATACATATATATATATATATATACATACACATATACATACACATACACATATACATATGCATACACATATATATATGTATACACATATATATATATGTATACACATATATATATATGTATACGCATATATATATATGTATACGCATACACATATATGTATACGCATACACATATATGTATACGCATACACACATATATATATGCATACACACATATATATATGCATACACATATACATATATATATGCATACACATA
>NW_023635243.1:0-620 GCF_014905685.2 Nematolebias whitei | reverse complement strand
TATGCATACACATATACATATATATATGCATACACATATACATATATGTATGCATACACATATACATATATATATGCATACACATATACATATATATATGCATACACATATACATATATATATGCATACACATATACATATATATATGCATACACATATACATATATATATTTGCATACACATACACATATACATATGCATACACATACACATATACATATGCATACGCATACACATATACATATACATACGCATACACATACACATATACATATGCATACACATACACATATACATATGCATACACATACACATATACATATGCATACACATACACATATACATATACATACACACACATATACACATATATACATACACATATACACATATATACATACACATATACACATATATACATACACATATACATATATATACCCACATACACATATACGCATATATATACCCACATACACATATACGCATATACAGGTCCTTCTCAAAAAATTAGCATAATGTGATAAAGGTCATTATTTTCCATAATGTAATGATAAAAATGAAAATTTCATATATTTCAGATTCATTGCACACCAACTGAAATATTTCAGGTCTTTAAT
>NW_023635242.1:218-1142 GCF_014905685.2 Nematolebias whitei | reverse complement strand
TCTCTCAACTTTCTCTTCACAATATCCCACAGGTTCTCTATGGGGTTCAGGTCAGGAGAGTTGGCAGGCCAATTGAGCACAGTAATACCATGGTCAGTAAACCATTTACCAGTGGTTTTGGCACTGTGAGCAGGTGCCAGGTGAATGAAATCTTCATCTCCATAAAGCTTTTCAGCAGATGGAAGCATGAAGTGCTCCAAAATCTCCTGATAGCTAGCTGCATTGACCCTACGTTTGATAAAACACAGTGGACCAACACCAGCAGATGACATGACACCCCAGTGACTGTGGAAACTTGACACTGGACCTCAAGCAATGTGAATTCTGTGTCTCCTCTCTTCCTCCATACTCTGGGACCTTGATTTCCAAAGGAAATGCACAATTTACTGTAATCAGAGAACATAACTTTGGACCACTCAGTAGCAGTCCCAGGCGAGATGCTTCTGACGCAGTCTCTTGTTCAAGAGTGGCTTGACCTGGGGAATGTGGCACCTGTAGCCCATTTCCTGCACACGCCTGTGCACGGTGGCTCTGGATGTTTCTACTCCAGACTCAGTCCACTGCTTCCGCAGGTCCCCCAAGGTCTGGAATCGGCCCTTCTCCACAATCCTCCTCAGGGTCCGGTCACCTCTTCTCGTTGTGCAGCGTTTTTTGCCACACTTTTCCCTTCCCACAGACTTCCCACTGAGGTGCCTTGATACAGCACTCTGGGAACAGCCTATTCGTTCAGCAATTTCTGTCCGTGTCTTACCCTCTTGATTGAGGGTGTCAATGATGGTCTTCTGGACAGCAGTCAGGTCGGCAGTCTTACTCATGATTGCGGTTTTGAGTAATGAACAAGGCTGGGAGTTTTTAAAAGCCTCAGGAATCTTTTGCAGGTGTTTAGAGTTATGTCGTTGATTCAGATGGTTAGGTTAATAGCTT
>NW_023635242.1:0-118 GCF_014905685.2 Nematolebias whitei | reverse complement strand
GGTTTTGAGTAATGAACAAGGCTGGGAGTTTTTAAAAGCCTCAGGAATCTTTTGCAGGTGTTTAGAGTTACGTCGTTGATTCAGATGGTTAGGTTAATAGCTTGTTTAGAGAACCTTT
>NW_023635241.1:0-1142 GCF_014905685.2 Nematolebias whitei | reverse complement strand
TGGACGTGTAGCAACACGAGAGAACGCTCAATGTCAACCATATTATCATGGAGCCACGGGACGATCCACCGCTGGGTGGACGTGCCTGCTCACAGCCTGTGGTTGTAATGCTTTTTCACCTTCCTCTCTTCCTCTGGTATCACGGTTTTCTGAACCGAGCTCAGGAGGAGGGACTGGCAGCTCCTCTGTCCCAAGTGCGTGAAAGCATCATGGTTCCCAGGCCTACGACACTTGTTATCAGGGCGCTCGTGGAATCTGCCGTGGAGGGAGGATGCTCTCCTCCAGGCAGGAAGAACGATCAGGAGTTAATCAGAATAGGCCAGCACCTGTGGTCTGGCCGCTGTGCGGATCTTTTTGAGAGGATGGATCTCTCTCAAGATGTTGTGCGTACGATTCAGGATTCATGTGCTGCAACCACCACAGCACTGTTCACATCAAGTGATCAGTTTTTATTTTCAGCACTGCGGTACAGAGAAAGGCGTAGAGGCCACTTCATGACCACTGTACGACATGCTGTCCTTTTCTGCAGCTGTCGATGGACAGAAATCTGGTGTCCAGCACGATTATCGTATGCTGCAGCCATGTTTTCTTCTTGTCTCAAAGTTGTCGTAGACAGAACAACCTTTAATCATCCTCTGATGGAACATTTTGACTCAGATTGAAATAGCAGCTGTGGGCCTGTTTGTGACACGAGAAACGCACAGTGTCAATTATGGTTTTCTCTGAGCCCACGAGACGAACCACCACTGGGGTTGGATGCTTTTGCCCACAGTCCATGGCCCAAAATGTTTCTGTACGCGTTTCCTCTACCTCCTTTGATTTTACGGTTCCTGAACCGAGTTCAGGAGGAGGGATTGACAGCTCTCCTGGTGGCCTCCCGAACGCGTGAGCGCACCATGGTTCCCAGTCCTGCAACGCCTGCTGTCGGGGTGCCCGTGTAAACTGCCGTGGAGGGAGGACACTCTCCTCCAGGCAGGAGGAGCGACCAGGAGTTACCCAGAAATAGGCCAGCACCTGTGGGTCTGGCCGCTGAACGGATCCGCTTAGAGAGGATGGGTCGCCCACAGGATGTAGTGCGCACAATTCTGTTTTCACTTGCTGCATCTACCACAGCACTGTACACATCAAAGCGGACAGCTTTT
>NW_023635240.1:407-1142 GCF_014905685.2 Nematolebias whitei | reverse complement strand
TGTTCTCGGTCTTGATTCTTAAAACAAAATAGCAAGTATACTTATCTAAAGAATGTCAGGATAGAATATCCATAATACTTAAGAGAGGTGCTGTGGCTTAGTTGGTCAAAGCGCCTGTCTTGTAAACAGGAGATCCTGGGTTCAACTCCCAGCAGCGCCTGTCATCTTTTCGTGATGTCCATTGGAGAATGAGAAAATAAATGCTCAGACTGGTGGCCATGCACCCATAGATGTGTCTGCAACCCTGCAGTCTTGCACACTGTCAATGATGAACAGTCTTAAAGAGCTCAAATTTGGATGACTGAGTCAAATTTGCAGTTTAAAAAAGTCCAGTAAGCAAATTAATTGTTTCCAGGTTGAAATTACTTTAATGGTCAAGATATACACAAACTTGATAGATTTACAGAAACACTGAAAATAGTTGAATCATGCCAGAGCTGAAGCTGATTTGTAGATTGCTGATCTAAGTACAGGTATAATGTTCTAAACTGAGGCGATGTAGGTTATATGGCCAAAGCCCCTGTCTCGTAAACTGGACATCCTGGATTGGAATCCCAGCAGAATATATGTTAATTTAACATCTAGATAGAGAACTTCATACTCGAGAAGTAGACCTATTAATACAATAATATAAATTATGTAGTGAACTAAGCCTCAGGTCAAATCTGGCCTTGGGGGCCTTCCTGGGACAAGAACTGTATTTCATTGATTTGAGTCCAGAAACACAAGATGAAG
>NW_023635240.1:0-307 GCF_014905685.2 Nematolebias whitei | reverse complement strand
ACATGGTTCCCTTGAGAAAGAAAAATACACAATGTATGCTTTACTTTGTATGTTCTCGGTCTTGATTCTTAAAACAAAATAGCAAGTATACTTATCTAAAGAATGTCAGGATAGAATATCCATAATACTTAGGAGAGGTGCTGTGGCTTAGTTGGTCAAAGCGCCTGTCTTGTAAACAGGAGATCCTGGGTTCAACTCCCAGCAGCGCCTGTCACATTTTTGTGATGTCCATTGGAGAATTACAAAATAAATGCTCAGACGGTGGCCATGCACCCATAGATGTGTCTGCAACACTGCAGTCTTGCAC
>NW_023635239.1:0-1142 GCF_014905685.2 Nematolebias whitei | reverse complement strand
GACTGAGGTTTTGGTTTTTGGACCTGAGCACCTTAGGAATGAATGTTTCAGTCTTTCTCCCTCCTTAGATGCATTAATCTGTCCTCCAGCTCTAATGTTAAAAATCTTGGTGTTATTTTTGATCAGGACATGTCTTTTATCCCCCACATTAAAAACGTTACTAGAACCTTCTTCCACCTGCGTAATATCACTAACATTAGAAACATCTGATCTAAAGATGATGCAGAAAAACTGGTCCATGCATTTGTCACGTCTAGACTGGACTATTGCAATGGTTTATTATCTGGGTGTCCAAATACTTCTTTAAAACGTCTTCAGTTGATCCAAAATGCTGCTGCCAGAGTCTTAACTGGAGTTACTGGGAGAGATCATCTCTCTCCAGTTTTAGCTTCTCTCCATTGGCTCCCTGTCAAATCCAGAATAGAATTCAAAATCTTACTTCTAACCTACAAAGCTCTCAACAACCTAGCTCTATCTTATATTACAGATCTTATTGTTCCATATTTTCCTAACAGAGCACTTCACTCTCAGACTGCAGGTTTACTTGTGGTTCCTAGAGTTTACAAAAACAGAATGGGAGGCAGATCTTTCAGTTCTCAGGCTCCTCTCTTGTGGAACCAACTTCCAGTTTCTGTCCGTGAGGCTGACACATTGTCCAGTTTTAAAACTAGGATTAAGACTTTCCTTTTTGCTAAATCCTATAGTTAGGGTCGGCTTGGGTTTCCTGAGCTGTCCCTTAGTTCTGCTGCTATAGACTTAGACTGCTGGAGGACAAACTGACCACACTTTTCACTCTGCTACTGTCTTTACTTACTCTGCTCAACCTGTTTTGTATTTGTAATTATTTTTTCTATCCTTAACGTGTTTTTTTCTTTCAGATACAACTGGACCTATATCTGGATCTGGACCTATACCTGGACCTATATCTGGACCTACCATTCTGTGTTCGTCTGTCTCTCCTTCCTGTCCTCTCAACCAGCCGGTCAAAGCAGATGGTCTCTTGTCCTGAGCTGGTTCTGCTGGAGGTTTCTTCCTGTTAAAGGGAGTTTTTCTTTCCACTGTCTCCACTGTGCTTGCTCAGGATGGGAGACTGCAACGAAGCCAAGATTCATCTTGTCTGCTGGATTCCTTAGATAGAGAAC
>NW_023635238.1:0-1142 GCF_014905685.2 Nematolebias whitei | reverse complement strand
GGGTGAACCAGTTCTCGTTGATTCCAGTTCAGTTTTAGGTTAATGACTCCTTCTGCGGTCATTACCTGTGAACTATTGGGAACTAATGGAAAGCGGAAAGCTTTTTTAATTAGTTCTAGACCAACGTGTTTGTGAACCAAGGTTTCGTAGAAAGCTCGGTTAATTGCTGATTTATCTGTCCATAGAGACAGTACAGCATCGTTGGTGTGGGACCCTTGGATCTCTACACCCTTAACTACCAGTGGTAGGTAGTGTTTGGTGGACTCTGACTGCTCCAGCTCACAGAGGAGGCTGTCTTGTTGAGTCAGAGTTTGGACCTCTTGGGTTTCTTTGGTTTCACATGGTGTCAGAGGAGTACTCACCGGGCTCGTGTCCTCGGCTGAGGAGTCCTTTGTGCCTTCCGCGGTACCTGCTGTTGGGCAGTCTGTGTCACACTCCGGAGGCGTATCGATTGGCAGTGGCTTGCTCACTGTTGTCCACATTGTTTGATCACCATAATCTATAATCGCGCCGAAGCGATTTATAAAATCCTGGCCAACCAAAAATGGGAATGAGTCAACATGGGTCACGTGTACCGGGTGGTACAGTGTCATATTGCCAATCTGCATGTGAACCATTGCTATAGCTGTCAGGGTTGTTTTCTTTTCTGAGAGACCCTGCATTTCTATAGCACATTCAGAGAGAGGTATTATCCTGTTAACACTGGCAGCGGCCGTCCTCAGCTCCTCGAAAAGCTTAGCTGACATGATTGTTATGTCTGCTCCACCGTCCAAGAGTGCTTTGCGTGTGAGGACGCCTTCGAGTGTTACTGACAGGTACGCCTTTTTGGCGACCCCCCTTCTGATAAAGTTACACAGAAACCTTTTAGGTTTTTTCTGACGCTTCTTCACGCGTTCAGCCCTATCTGTGTAATTGTGGTTTGCCTGAACCGTCAGCACAGCCGAAGCTGTTTCTGAGTGTTCAGCCAGCGATGACTCGTCATCGTTCGTGTGTGTGTTTACCCCCCCTTCTTCCGATGAGGGGTTGTTTGAGGCAACAACAGCAATGTCTTGGTGTGTTCCACCGACATCTGTTATGTTGTCATTCGCGCCCTCGGATGTAATAGGAATTACATTACTGCAAAGTGCTCCTGGTTGGGTTCC
>NW_023635237.1:0-1142 GCF_014905685.2 Nematolebias whitei | reverse complement strand
TCTGTACTCATCCCTTTAGTTGGCAGCTCAGAACACCACATACAGAACACCATGGACTTTGTGGATAAGGTGAGGGATGTCATCATGGAGACTGATGAAACAATGGTCTCTTTTGATGTCACATCACTCTTTACGTGCATTCCTGTTGATGATGCAGTAGAGGTGGTCAGTTTAAGATTAAAATCAGACACCACGCTGAGCAGCAGGACCACACTTTCTACAGAACAACTGTGTCAACTCTTGAAACTGTGCCTGCAGTCAACCTACTTCACATATGGGGAGCAATATTATAGGCAGAAACATGGGTGTGCTATGGGGTCTCCAGTTTCTCCTATTGTTGCCAACCTGTACATGGAGGAGGTAGAAAAGAGAGCCTTGACGTCCTTTTCAGGGACACCACCAAGTCATTGGTTCAGGTATGTTGACGACACCTGGGTTAAAATTAAATCTCAGGAAGTCCAACATTTTACTGACCACATCAACTCTGTGGATAAATACATAAAGTTCACACGAGAAGATGTAAAAAAATGGCAAGTTGGCTTTCTTGGACTGTGAGGTCTCAGTCTCTGATAGAGGACATTTGCAAACCGAGGTGTACCGCAAACCCACCCACACAGACCAGTATTTGCAGTTTGACTCCCATCACCCTTTGGAGCACAAGTTAGGAGTCATCAGGACTCTATATCGCAGAGCAGACAGCGTCCCCACTAGCTCGGGAGCCAGGCAGAAGGAGAAATCCTACACAAAACAGGCTCTAGAGCAATGTGGATATCCTAACTGGGCCTTCCTGAAAGCAGAGAAGAAACCCAAACAAGACTCCAGTCAGCCATCAGGTGAAAAGGAGGAACCCAGACTCAGACCAGTAGTCATTCCGTATGTTGAGGGGGTATCAGAGAAATTGAGACGTTTATTTTCTAAACATAACGTCCCAGTGGCTTTTAAACCCCAAAATACATTACGGCAAAGACTGGTTCATCCCAAAGATCCAGTCCCCCGGCACAAACAGAGTAATGTTGTGTATGCTGTTCAGTGTCAGGAGGGCTGTGATCAGTCTTACATCGGGGAAACTAAACAGCCACTGGCCAAAAGGATGGCCCAGCACAGAAGATCAACATCATCAGGCCAGGACTCTGTGGTCTACA
>NW_023635236.1:0-1142 GCF_014905685.2 Nematolebias whitei | reverse complement strand
TGGAGTGTAATGGTGGAGAAGCTCTGTTAAATAAGGGGGGGGGGGGGGCAAGACTGTTTAAAACCTTAAAAACAAACAAAAGAATTTTAAAATGAACTCTAAAATACATGGGCAGCCAGTGGAGAGAAGCCAGGACAGGTGTGATGTGCTGTCTTTTGTGTGTTCCAGTTAAAAGACGTGCAGCAGCATTTTGCACCAGCTGCAGACGTGTGAGTGAGGACTGGCTGACACCGAGATAGAGAGAATTACAGTAATCCAGCCGTGATGAAATGAAGGCATGGATTACTGTTTCAAACTGTTGCCTTGAAAGAATAGGTTTTACTTTTGCCAATTTTCTCAAATGATAAAAACCAGACTTTACTGTGGCCCTTATTTGACTGTCGAGTTTAAAATCACTGTCCATCTTAAAACCAAGATTTGTAACTGTAGACTTTACGTACATTGTTATGGGGTCTAAGTCGACTGGAGGGCTCAAACAAGCTCCACTAGGTCCAAAAACAAGTACCGCAGTCTTTTTTTCAATAAAATGCAGGAAGTTTAGGGCCATCCAAGCTTTAAGATCCTCGAGACACGATAAAAGAGGTTTAATGGACCAGGCATCAACTCGCCTCAAAGGAACATAGATTTGGCAATCATCAGCATAGCAGTGAAAGGAGATGCCGTGTTTTCTAAAAATTGATCCTAGAGGAAGCAGCTATAAAGAAAAAAAGCAAAGGCCCTAAAATTGATCCCTGAGGTACACCATATCACAATGTCAGCACTGTATGTTTCCATACAATGGCGAAATTAGTCTCTGCATTTAACCCATCCACCACCAGGTGGTGCAGTGGGAAGCTATTTAAAGCGCCCGGGAGGCATTTTGGGGATGAGGCGTGCTGCCCAGAGACGCCACGTGATGTGCAGTGACTGGGGATCGAACCTGGGACTTTCGGGTCCCAAGCCGGCTGCCCTGCCTCTACACCATCACGGCCCCCATGACAAGGGAGCAGAATAGGATTCATGCCCAGCAGTTTTTACAGAGAAAGTTCTGTCAGTCAGATAGGACCCCAACCACTCCAGAGCAGTCCCACCAATGCCTACTTGATGCTGTAGACGTGACAATAAAATGCTGTGGTCCACTGTGTCAAACGCAGCAGTTAAGT
>NW_023635235.1:0-1142 GCF_014905685.2 Nematolebias whitei | reverse complement strand
TGTAGAGCATCGTTGTCTGAGCACAACTTTTGGTACATGATCTCCCTATCCTTCAATTTCTCCTCATATGAGTGAGCTTGTAAAGTAAGGTAATTTTGTGAGAGGTCCCTCTCACGTTTTAACTCATCTTTGCAGTGGTACAATCGTGAAACCGTTTCCTCGTACTCCTCTTTTAATGAAGAGTATGTCATGGAAACCTGTTCTTCGACTTTCCTGGCTTCAGTGAGGGATGCATTCAGTGACTGTACTTGGCTATTCAGTGAATCAATTTCTGCACGTGTGTCTTGCTGTGACTGAATCATCTGTTCAAGATGTTTCTTAGTGAGGACCTCGTGTTCACTTTTAAATTGAAGGAAGCGTTCTTCAATTTCCTGAACTATCCCTTTTTCGCTGTTTAACCTTATCTCAAGGTCGTCAGCTTTGTCTACCACTGCATAGAATGTTGCTTTCAATAAAAGTGCCAATTTAGCCAGCTTTTCATAGCTTGACTTTGGTCTGTCTGTAGAGGTCACACTCTCTGCAACCTCCTTCAGCTTGTCCAATAACTCTTTTGAGTTCATGCTGTCCACCTGTTCGCCATATGGATGTAAGGATCCTGTGAGCAGCGTCAACACTCCCTCTAACCAGTCCTTCATCTCACAAGGATCAAAATCCTTTTCTGTCACACCTGCCATGGTTATTCACTGTTCAGCACTTATCTGGTTAAACAGTTGCCAACTTCAGATTATTTTAACAGGTAAATATTTGTATTCAAGTGTCATGTGAGTTTCACAAACTTTTTAGCTCTGGGTTCCCTCAACAGTACTGTGTAAGCCACTTCTTCAAATGGATGGGCACCTATGTGTAGGTTTTACCGCAATGCATGAAAATTTTTAAGTAAATGCCTCTCTGGCAGTGTTACTTAATGTGCTTAAATCAAACAGATACTAGATTACCAAGCTTCTCAGTGTTATTTACTCTAAAGCACTTAACATTAAATAAACCTGCAATTTTTCTAAAAGTTTCACAGCAACTTTAGTTTTTTAAACGCTTTTTAAGCAGTTTCATTTACCAGAATTTCGCTATTTAACAGTTACTCATAAACCAGGTTGGGTGAACAAAAAGAAAAAGAAAAACAAATGAGGAATTATCAGTCTCCCCTT
>NW_023635234.1:0-1143 GCF_014905685.2 Nematolebias whitei | reverse complement strand
AGCTCTGCAGCAGACGGCGAAGAGACTTGAAGCTCTGCAGCAGACGGAACAGCAGCGGAGGTGATGGGTCCAGGAGTCAGAGGAGCAGGGGAGAGTTCAGGGTGTGTATAAGTGACCTTGGGTGTGATGAGTGACCTAATTTTTATTAATAACTGGTTATACTCAGGGAGCTGAATGAGACCGGGACGTGAAACTAAAGATTCTTCCATCAGGGAAAATAAAAAATCTGAGCAGTCCGGGTTATTTTTAGCAGAAGTAAATAAATTTAGTAAAGTCTGGTTAATTTGGGCTAATTCATGGGGTGAATACGTGATTGACGGGCAAGTGTCACTATGTGTGGATGTGGTGTCAGGTGTCGCCCCCACCGGAAACTTGGGAGGTGGGTCGGCAGAACACGCCCCCACAGAGTCACTGGGAGAATGCCCAGGAGGCACGGTCTGACTGGGTTGGGCAGCCGCGGCACGGTGTGACGGTGGGAGGCCGGATTCCGCCCCCACCAGGAACCTGGAAGGTGAGGCGACGGAACCCGCCCCCGTAACGTCACGTGGACCGGACTCGCCGAACCGAACAGGAGTGGACCGGAGCTCCCGCGGGACGCTGGACCTCGCCCCCACCGAAAACCTGTGAGGTGAGGCGGCGGGACCAGCTCCCACAAAAACACCGGAACCAACTCTATTATTCTGCCCGGCCGACGAAACCGGCCCGGTCGCCGCGGGCTGCCCTCGGGACCGCTTCCTACCTCCCCGGCGACGGCGGGATGGTCGGGGGACAGGAGAAAAACAGAACTCATCCTCGAATTCTTCGTCCTCCCCCGACGTCCATCCCGAGTAGCCGGGCGAGGCGGACTCAAAGGTAGGAGCCTGGTGGGTTCCCCAGTGCCGAGCCCTGTTTTCTTCGAGGACCAGGAGTGGTGAAGACAGGACTTCCACCTCCTGGTCAAAACGTCCTTGTGGGCGGACGGGTCTGGTCCAGAACCCGCCGCACCGGATTGTACGCTCGCTCATAACAGGGAAGCTCGGAGGAGGAAAAAGAAAAAAAAAGGTGAGTTGCCGAGAGAGCCCTGCCCGCTGGGTTCTGATATGTGGTCGGGTCGTAATGTCAGGATTTTGTGGACAGGAACGAACCCAAAGTGCAGACAGGACT
>NW_023635233.1:0-1143 GCF_014905685.2 Nematolebias whitei | reverse complement strand
CTGAAGCAGAACAAAATGTGAAAGGAGCCGTTAAAGGTTGTAAACAGTTCTAAAAGATTTGAAGGAAGTAAAATGAGCTCAATTCATTTTCTATGAAGAAACGTGGCAGAAAAGGCTAAATATTTCAAAAAGCTAAAGTTGTACGAAAAGTCACAGCACCCTTCTCTTAAACGAGCTGAACGTTTTGATTTAGGATTTGTTGAAATAGCACAAAAATTGTGGAACGAGAACGGAGCTGAAAAATGTACGGAAGAGAGATGGATCACAACATGCTTCATAAACATTCAGACAATAACTAAAGCCGTCCCTCACTGTGGAGCAGATTACAGATTAGAGAATTCCCCTGTGTGCAGATTTCTATAATCCACATTTATTTTTTAAACACTGAAGGACGTTCATGTTGGAACGACGTTTGTTGGGACGGACGTTGACTTTTACTAAAATACAGAAGAGGTCAAATGTTCTCTTCAACCAGCGTTCGTTAAATACGAACATTTTATTATGAGCATCGCTCGGGAAGGCAGGCGATCATGTAGTCGTTTGTGTCTGTGTGCGTTTATATGTCTGTTAGCAAAATATCACACGAACCAGAAGAAACATTTATTGAAACGTTCAGACAATAATCACTCGATTCAGCCCAATTCAAGATGATCAGCCCACAGCTAAACTAGCTACAACTCAGTCAGTTTTACAGATACGGAGCTAAAGTTCGGTGTGGTAGTAGCTGAGGGTCATCCTCAACAGGTTCTCTGAGAGCTAATCCCAACATTGCATGAAATGCGCTTTTTTTTACAGATTGGACCAAAACGGCTTCAACAAGGTGACTTTAGTTTAAACTCGAGAGCAGCGGGCGACGTGCATTCCTTCAGCCTGTTTACAGTTTACAGCACGTGTCGCACTGTGGTGCAGCGTCACAGGTGTGTTCACGTTCTGCTCCTCCCGAGGCTTCAGTAGTCTTCAGTAAACCAGCTCCGGTGTGGATCCAGACCCTCCTGAAAACCTTCACAGCTGCTGAGTGTGACCTCTGTTACAGATGAAGCCTTTTTATTTAAACGCAACGACATGATGGAGGACAGAACCATGAGGCTGAGATCCTGCATGGAGCTGCTGCTTCATCCCAGCAGAACCATGAGGCTGAGATCC
>NW_023635232.1:0-1143 GCF_014905685.2 Nematolebias whitei | reverse complement strand
TCAAGAGTTTGTCTTTAAAAGTTTTGTATAAATCTATCGGAAGACCGTCCGGTCCTGCTTTTTTCCCAGATTTCATATTATCTATGGCTTGACCTAATTCTTCTTTTGTAATTTCTAAATTTAAATCGTCTTTGTTTGCTTCTGAAATTTTAGGCATATCTAAATTATTTAAAAAAGTATTTATGTCATCTAATTTTATACTCGTTTGTACTTTATACAGTTCTTCATAATAGTCCTTAAAAGTAGCATTTATTTCTTGGGGATCTTGCAAAATTTGTCCTTTTGATATAATAGACGTGATTGGCTGTTTAGTTTCTAATTGTTTTATTTGCCATGCCAACAACTTGCCTGCTTTATCACCTTGTTCATAAAATGTTTGGCTGAGTCGCAGAAGACTTGATGCAGCTCTTGAAGCTGAATATTTATCATATTCTGCTCTCAAGATCAATAATTCTTTTTCTAGTTCTGGATCATTTCCCTTATTTACCTTAGCTTGGATTATTTTTATTTTATCCTCCAACTGTAGTCTAGTTTTTTCAGTTTGTTTTGTTTTAGATCCTGTATAACTAATAATATGTCCTCTAAAGAATGCCTTAAATGCTTCCCATTTTATACAGGCTGTTGTTTGTGTAGTATTAATTTGAAAAAATTCATCAATTTGTTTCCCTAAATATTCCACAAGGTTTTTATCTTGTAGCCATTTATGTTGAAACTGCCATCTCGGAGGGTCTCTTCTTAATTTATTTTCTTTATAAACCAAATAACATGGGGCATGATCTGAAATTGCAATATTGTCATAGGAGCAATCTTGAATTCTAAATTGTATTTCTTTAGAAATTAAAAAAAAAATCTATTCTGGAATAAGTTTTGAAAGTACTTGAATAACAGGAGTAAGCTTTAGTGTCTGAATTTTTCTCTCTCCACACATCCACTAACTTCAGCTCTTTCATCAATCTGTAAATTGCAGCCCTGCAGTTATTATGTGACTGATCAATTCCAGTTGATCTGTCCCTACCTGGATCTAATGTACAATTAAAGTCCCCCCCCATCAAGTGTGATCCTTTAAGAGTTGAGAGGGTGAGAAGCAGATCATTATAAAAATTACTGTCATCTACATTAGGGCCATAAATATTAGTCAAAATT
>NW_023635230.1:0-1143 GCF_014905685.2 Nematolebias whitei | reverse complement strand
TCAGAGTCTGACTGTTCCTCTTTATCCTCAGAGCTCCGCCCAACTTCCGGCGTGCTAAACCGTCGTTGGTTGAGCTCTTCTGAGGGGGAGGGTCTACTAGCTCGTCTCCTGTCATTCAAGGCCTGACCTATCTCCACAGTTTTAGTACTCCATTCTTTGGTATTAGCATTTTTAGCTATCCAATTTTTGACCAAACCTATGGTTCTTTCTGCTACTCCACTGGCTTGAGGTGTGTAAGGAGGCGAATAAACGCGCATGACCCCATAAGTCTGACACCAGTGATCCACCTGTGCATTGCGGAAGTGTGTCCCATTATCGGTTCTCAACTCTTTTGGAACTCCTAAAGACCCACAGACTTGTTCCAGCATACTAACAACACTGTTGCCATTAGCTTTTCTAGCTGGTTTCACCACCACGTACCCTGACATTGAGTCTACCAGCACTAGAAGGTATTTCTCTCCCTTCTTGCCTGTAACTCCCATAGGTCCAGCTACATCCATGCATACTGAACCCCATGGTGTGGTACTCTTGATGGTCTGTCCATCCACTCGGTGCCCTCGCCTCCCTGCGTTGTATTGACCACATACATCACAGTTTTGCAACACCTTGCGGACCTGTTTCAACGGGATCCTGAGCTCCTGACACTCCAACTCCTTACGTGTGGGTTGTACGCTTGCATGACCTAGACCCTCATGTACGCTCCGTACAACCTGCTCCACGTACTTCTCTGGGACCCTCCGACCTTCGGAGGTTCTGTCCCACTCCTCGATCCCGACAAAGACTATTTTTCTCTGCTGTACATAACGGTCAACTTCTTCGTTGCCTTGCCAGTATTTTCCCTCTCTAGTGTGGGCTTTCTGGTGCTCTACTTCTAACTTCAGATTTAGCCTGATCTCAGCTATTTTCTTCCACAAGTCATGGTGAGCTACCACTTTGCCCTTCGCACTTTCGAATCCATTTTCTTCCCAGATGGTTAGATCATCTTTTAGAGCTTGTGC
Source organism: Nematolebias whitei (assembly GCF_014905685.2). Lineage (NCBI taxonomy): Eukaryota > Metazoa > Chordata > Actinopteri > Cyprinodontiformes > Rivulidae > Nematolebias > Nematolebias whitei. Next base: position 145 of record NW_023635230.1, on the reverse strand, counting down.
ACAATAGTGGCTGTCTGTCACTACTTTAGCTGTTCTTATTCTCTTGTGAGTTAATTCTAGCAGCCCTTCGAGTACTGCCGTAACTTCGCCTGTTTGTGCACTACCCTGTACTCTCCCCCTTCTACGGCAGCACTCGTTCCCCTGA
>NW_023635229.1:0-1143 GCF_014905685.2 Nematolebias whitei | reverse complement strand
GGAACCACAAGTAAACCTGCAGTCTGAGAGTGAAGTGCTCTGTTAGTAAAATATGGAACAATAAGATCTGTAATATAAGATGGAGCTAGGTTGTTGAGAGCTTTGTAGGTTAGAAGTAAGATTTTGAATTCTATTCTGGATTTGACAGGGAGCCAATGGAGAGAAGCTAAAACTGGAGAGATATGATCTCTCCCAGTAACTCCAGTTAAGACTCTGGCAGCAGCATGTTGGATCAACTGAAAACTTTACAAGAGAGACCTGTTTTAAACAAAGAACAACAAACTATAGTAAAAATGCAATTAAAATAAAAGTAGTGTTATAAAACAATATATCAAAATATAACAAAATACATCAGCTAAAAGCTGAACAAGACAAAACCTCAACCTTACATCGTGGCTGAAACATTTGAATGAAGGACTTAATTTCACCTCGTAGTTTTTATTAATTTCAGCTCTTATTTTTTTGTTTTGTTTTTTATAATTTCAGCTTGTAATTTTTATTTATTTATTTCAGCTCCTAGATTTTTTAAAACTAATTTCAGCTCCTAGTTTTTTTTTTATTAATTTCAGCTTGTTGTTTTTTTTAATTTGACCTCCTATTTTTTATTCGTTTTGTCTTGTAGTTATTTATTTATTTATTTCAGCTCCTTTTTAAAAAAAAATTTCAGCTCCTATTTTTTGCTTCAACTCCTTTTTTTAAAAATTCATTTCAGTTCCTGTTTTTTTTTTTTTTAATTAATTTCAGCTCATTTTTTTATTAATTTCACTTTTTTCTCCCACAAACTTTTCTTCCTGTGGTGGAGTTCCTCTGAAGAGTTGGACGGACATTAAAATAATTAATAATTATTAATTTATTTGGTTTCAGAATTAATTAAAACTAATCTGCATGTTTACATATATGAATTGTTGGATGTTGAATTATTTCTTGACATTAAACTAAAATCTCGTTAATTTTAGGTTTTATAAACCAAACTTGTGCATCCTGCAGTTCCTCCTTCCACCAGCAGGAGGTGCTGCTGCACCCAAAACACTTCCTTTGACCTTTTTATTTTAATCTTTCTCCTTTTCATCTTTCCTCCTCCACCTCTTGACTTCTCCTCTTCACCTCTTCTCCTCCTCTTCCTCTTCATCCCTCCTCTTCCTC
>NW_023635228.1:0-1143 GCF_014905685.2 Nematolebias whitei | reverse complement strand
AATGATATTTACACAGAAAAGAGTCACAGAAGAGATTAAATTGAAATATAATCAAGAACTAGAACAAGTTAATTGTATAAAATATTTGGGTATATGGTTTGATGAGAAAATCATATGGAATGTTCATATACAAAAGATTATTGATAAATGTAAAAAATATCTTAAACATTATGAGATGTTCAGCTGGGAATGAATGGGGTGCTGATAGAACGGCATTAAAACAAATTTATACAGGACTTGTAAGATCAAATATAGATTATGGTTGTGTAATTTATGGATAAGCAGCAAAAACACATTTGGAGAAACTGGACAAAATACAATACCAAGCATTAAGACCATGTACAGGAGCATTCAAAACCACCCCAGCAGCAGCACTTGGAGTAGAAATGGGAGAAATGCTGTTGGCAATGAGACGAGAACAATTAGCAATAAACTACTGGATCAATCTTAAAGTAAATAACCCGGAACACCCAACACTAGATATTTTAAAACCAAGCTGGGAGACGGAGAAGAAAGAGACAAGAAGTTTTGGATGGACAATAGACCAGAAAACAAAAGAAATTCAAATGGACAACTTAGACATCAGCCCAGTAGTACCAGTACCAACAATACCACCATGGCTTCTTCCAAATGCAACATTTGACTTGACATTCATGTGTGGAATTGTGGAAATGAAAACATTGATACCAGTTTATTTTGTTCATCAATTTTTTTTATTTCATTTTCAATTTTATTATCATCACTCTTATTATTCATTTACTTTATATCACACTCTGTTAAATCTTATCTAAACTGCAACAGTTGCATCAGTGTGTGAAGCTTTTTAACTTCAGTTTCTCACAGACTGTACGGAACTCCAGCTCCAGAACCGGTCACAAGGACCACAAACGTTGGTTACGTACTGCAACCCCAGATTCTATGAGTATAGGCGTAGTCCTTTAAGGCTTTCGCTTAGTGGGTTTATCCCGTTATGCGTAGCATTAGCACTGAAAAATTTAGTCCACGCCCACCTGCTGTGTGGGCCCCACCCGGTCCGTATAAATTACGTTAAGAGCAGGAAATCGGCTCCCAAAATAGCTTTTTCTTCAGCCATTTAGGACCCAGTGAGGCCCGACGCTTAAAGGGCTACGCTTATACTCATAG
>NW_023635227.1:0-1143 GCF_014905685.2 Nematolebias whitei | reverse complement strand
CCGAGTAGACCAGGAAGTACTGACATTTTAAAGAGCTGTTTCCCGGTTCACTTTTGGGATTTGTTCATTGGTCAGAAACGACCAGACGGGGTGTGTTTTGTGACGTAAGAGGTTAGAGACAGCGAGAATTGTTATGAAACAGATCAGAAATGTTCTCACAGACAGAGAGAGTTTTGTTTTGGCGCTGTTTCAGCAACAGGTGCCAAAACTTCTCTATTTACGTCTGAGAGGATGTTAAAAACATGACAGTTTTAACATAACAACTTGTTTTGCGTTTTATTCCAACCTTGGACCAACTTACACTTGCTCATTCAAAAGCAGAAATCAGAAAAGGCATAATTACTCTGTAACAGCTTTGACATGAGAATAAAAATCATTACACAGTTAATAAAATTGATTAGTTCACTGCCACATCTAAAATGGTTTGAACTAAGACACTTTGATTATCAACATTTGAAAAATAGTAATGATAATAAAAAGAGAGTGTTCTTTTCACTTGAATCTTCAAGAAAGAAAGTCTCAGGATGGGTGAACCTGTATTTCTGAGTTCAAATCAATGAAATGACAGTCCCTGTCCCACAAGGTTCTTAAGGTCAAGATTTTTGACCTTAGACTTAGTTTTTGACATGGGCCTAGTCCACTACATGTGGTTTAACCTGGTTTCGATGTACCCATTTAACAATTGGCTCTTTTTGGCCTTTACTGATTTTTATCTGATAGACAACTGGAGACAGTTTGTCTGTTATCAGATGGGGTCCAGTCCATCTGGGCATCAGTTTACGGGCGAGAGTTCCGGTCCCGGACTCTCTTCTCCCAGTTGTGGGGGCAAACGTGTAGTACCAGACCCTGTCTCCTACTTGGAGTTCCTCGTGAGAGGCCTTTTGGTCGTAGTACGCTTTGCGTCCTTCTAGCTGATTTTTCCAGGTTTTTCTGGGCAAAAGCAAAAGTGTTTTTAAGGTGTTTTTCTAAGTCTTTCATGTATTGTTGTGTAGTGTAGGCTGTTGCCATGGCAGCATCGCCTGGTTGGTACAACAGGTGTAGAGGGAGAGTCATTTGTCGACCCGTCATCATCTCGAAAGGAGAGATGCCAGTCGATGTGTGTGGAGTGGCCCTTATGGCCATGAGGACCAGAGGGAGTTTCAC
>NW_023635225.1:0-1143 GCF_014905685.2 Nematolebias whitei | reverse complement strand
AGAGGAGCACCAATTCCACCATTGTTGCGCAGAAAGATAGTGCAGCATTACCAGAATGGTGTTACCCAGCGTAAAATAGCAAAGACTTTTAAGTTATCATCATCAACCTTGCATCCAGATCTTTCACCTATAGAGAACATTTGGTGCATCATAAAGAGGAAGGTGCTCCAAAGAAGGCCCAAGATGATTGAACAGTTAGGGTGCATTCCCACTAGCCCTGTTTAGTCCGCTTTAATCGAACTCTAGCTCTTTTTCCTTGAAAGTCCGGTTCGTTTAGGCCATCGAACTCTGTCACGGAACAAAAAGGCGAACTCTGGCCCGGGCTAAAACCTAGGTCTCGGTCCGGTAGAAGAGAACTCCAGCGTGGTTCGAGTACAGTGTGAATGCAAACAGACCGGACCCCGCTCCACAGGTAAACAAACACGCATTTCTCTGACCTTATTTGGAGCCGTCAGCTGCCTTGTGTGAAAAACAATATTCTCCATGGTCTTCTGTCTCATCTTCAGCTCATGTTAAGTCCATTTTTGAAAAATGACAAAATATAACTCCTAAAACTGCTAAAACTTGATGCCACTTCGTTTTTGTTTTTATTTACAGAAGAAGAAGAAGACGTGTCTTCAGAGGTTTTTGTGTCGTTTCTTTCAGTAGTTCTTGGTGCAGCGCCCCCACAGGCGAGCGGGGGAATAGGTTGGTTCAACAGGTTGACTGACTGCACAGTGCAGTGTGAATGCAAACGCACCAGCTCAAATGTAAACAAAAGGTCATGAATATTGGTCCCGAACCGAGTCTACCGGACTATCTAGTGTGAAAACGACCTTAGAGGCCTGTATTAGACATGAATGGGAGAGCATTCCTATTTCCAAACTTGAGAAACTGGTCTCCTCTGTCCCCAGACGTCTGTTGAGTGTTGTAAGAAGAAGGGGGGGTGCCACACAGTGGTAAAAATTGACTTTTCCCAACGTTTTTGGGATTTGTTGATGCCATGAAATTTGGAAACAACAGATTTTTCCCTTAAAATGATACATTCGCTCAGTTTAAACTTTTGATCTGTGATTTGTGTTCTATTCTGAATAAAATATTATATGTTGGCACCTCCACATCATTGCATTCAGTTTTTATTCGCAATTTGTTTAGTGTCCCAAC
>NW_023635224.1:0-1143 GCF_014905685.2 Nematolebias whitei | reverse complement strand
TGTGTACATAATTTCGCTCCACCACATGTACCACATGAGGTGCGAATGACAATAAAGAAACTCTGACTCTGACTCTGATTGGGACAGGACAGGATTTTTTCTGTTGGACCAGGACAGGACAGGAGTGAAAATCCACTCCTGTGTCACCCTCCAGCCTGCAGTCAACCTTCTTCACATATGGGGAGCAATATTATAGGCAGAAACATGGGTGTGCTATGGGGTTTCCAGTTTCTCCTTTTGTTACCAACCTGTACATGGAGGAGGTAGAAAAGAGAGCCTTGACATCCTTTTCAGGGACACCGCCAAGTCATTGGTTCAGGTATGTTGACGACACCTGGGTTAAAATTAAATCACAGGAAGTCCAACATTTTACTGACCACATCAACTCGGTGGATAAATACATCAAGTTCACACGAGAAGATGTAAAAAATGGCAGGTTGGCTTTCTTGGACTGTGAGGTCTCAGTCTCTGATAGAGGACATTTGCAAACCGAGGTGTACCGCAAACCCACACACAAAGACCAGTATGTGCAGTTTGACTCCCATCACCCTTTGGAGCACAAGTTAGGAGTCATCAGGACTCTGTATCACAGAGCAGACAGCATCCCCACTATCTCAGGAGCCAGGCAGAAGGAGAAATCCCACACAAGACAGGCTCTAGAGCAATGTGGATATCCTAACTGGGCCTTCCTGAAAGCAGAGAAGAAACCCAAACAGGACTCCAGTCAGCCATCAGGTGAAAAGGAAGAACCAGACCCAGACCTGTGGTCATTCCGTATGTTGAGGGAGTATCAGAGAAACTGAGACGTTTATTTTCTAAGAAATATTCTGAGAAGGTGCTATTTAAAAGACTGAGCTGAATACAGCACCTCAGACTGAGGAAGTCTCTCTGATGAGAGACGAAACGTTTCTACTTTGTAAATTTTTTTGGTTTGTTTTGTTTTTTGAATGTCCAGAGGACCAGATTGAACTCTTTTGGATTTTTGTAGATTTGTTGTCACTTTGGCCTGGTGGGACTGGTAGCCCTGTTTTCGTCTCTTCTTTTTTTTGTAGTAGGGTTTTTCCTAGTTTTTAGTCAGGTGCCCAGTGGCTTCGACGGCCCTGTATAGGTTGGCCCACTGTGGTATCTTTTTGTTCTGTTTGG
>NW_023635223.1:0-1143 GCF_014905685.2 Nematolebias whitei | reverse complement strand
CTCTTTTTATTATCATTACTATTTTACAATGTCTTGATAATCAAAAGTGTGTATAGTTCAAACCATTTTAAATGTTGAAGTGAACTACTCATTTTAAATCAACTGTGAAACAGTATTAATGATTTTTAATCCTCATTCAAAGTAGAAATCAAGTTAATGTTTGTTACAAGAGTAATTACGCATTTTGATTTTCTGTCTGAAATGAGCAAGTTGTAAATCGGTCAAAAGTCAAGTTTCGGTCAACTACATGTTTACTGGAAAGAAATGTCATGTTTAACTTTTTCAGACAGATAGGATGAGACTGGCTCCAAAAGTCTCAATTTCTTCAAAACATCTTTCTGTCTGTTCTTAAACAATCTAATCTTTCTCCTTGACTTTTAATAACCTCTTACATCACTAAGACCACACCCATGTTGGTTCGTTTCGACCAATCAGGAAGTTCTCAGAGGAACCGGAAGTGACCTCTTTAAAAGGGTCAACACTTCCTAGTTCCAGAGAATTCGGAACGCAGAACGCAGAACAAAGTTCCGAGTCTCGTGGGGATTATGGAATCTTTCACATCTGAGTGGAACCTCTGACGGACTCACAGCTCATGCGAGCCCACCCGAGAGGTGAGCTGGTGTAGAACGAAGTACCGTCACTACTCCGAACGGTTCTCTGCTATCCTTACGGAGGCGCTGGAAAGCGTTGAAAGAGAACTCTACACCGAGGCCGAACTATCGTCTGCAAGGTAAAGAGTCGATCTTCAACTGCGAAGTGTACCGTGGGATAAGCTGGGTCCAAAGGAGCGTGTTGTTCTGGTTATAACAGACAAATTCCCTCACCCATCTCTCTCCATTTAAACTTCACTTTCCCATCTTTAAAACTCTTCTATCTGCCAGTAATCATCCAGATATTTTCAAAAATGTCTGTTGGGTTAAAAGCTGCAAGTGGAAACCATGGCCGTATGGTTTCTAATTGTAAAGCTAATTAATTAAGCTGTTGTTGAAATCAATGTTGCCAAATTAATGTAAGTGTTTGATGTTAAATTTTGATTCTGTTAATAAATGACCACGTTCATTTTGAAGGGTCAAAGAAAATTAACGTCTCACGTCTCATTTAATCTTTCAATGCACGATATTACTCAGTCCAGAAAAATGAAAG
>NW_023635222.1:0-1143 GCF_014905685.2 Nematolebias whitei | reverse complement strand
TGTAAAATTTTGATTCTGTTAAATAAATGACCGCATTTATTCTGATGGGTCAAAGATAAATTACGTCTCATGTCACTAATTATACACTCCACTCTCAAGTTATCTTGGTCACATGGAAGAAATTTAACTCGAAAAAAAAAGAATCCGTTGTTAAACAATTAATATTCTTTGTGCTTGAACTAGCTTTAAGAATAATTAATTAGTAGTATGTCCACCGCAAAGCTGTCTCGACATTACTACATAATTATTTACCCACATGCTTCTTTTTAGAAATGAATGAAAAGCGAGTTTGCAGCTCTCAGTTCTGAAAAAACTGTTATACTCTGCCTGCCTGGGTGGAGTCGACGGTAGACAGGACGGCCCCCAGAAACCATCTTAGCTCCAGCAAACTGGTTGGTCCACTTAAGAAGTTTGCTGCTTGGTGGGGAAACATCCATCCATCCATCCATTATCTTTACCCGTTTATTCCGTTTTGGGTCACGGGGGTCGCCGGTGCCCATGTACAGCAATCACTGTGCGAGGGGTGGGGTACACCCTGGACGGGTCGCAAGTCCATCACAGGGACACATAGAGACAAACGAGACAAACAGCCATTCACTCTCACCTAGGGACAATTTAGAGTTACCAATCAGTCTAACATGCATGTTTTTGTCTGTGGGAGGAAACCGGAGTACCCGGAGAAAACCCACGCATGCACGGAGAGAACATGCAACCTCCACCCAGAAAGGCCCCTGGACCGGGGTTTGAACCAAGGACCTGCTCGCTGAGAGGCAGCAGCTCTACCAGTTGCGCCACCGTGCTGCCGGTGGGGAAACAGTTTACTGGAACTCCTCAGACTGATGAAGGCCTCCTGATAGAGGGTGAAATGTCTCTTTAAAAATGAAACTGTCCAGATGACCTGACTGAGCATTATTGGATTTGGTACCTGGATGATTGAACATGAACTTGGTTGTATACTCAGTTATTAATTTTACAGTAGGTCAGTAATTGAAAAATAAATAAATAAAAAAAACAGTTTGCTGGAGATAAGATGGTTTCTGGGGGCCGTCCTGTCCACCGTCGACTCCTCCCAGGCAGGCAGCCACAGTCAAAGTGGTTCAAGGCAACAAAGTTCATGCTCAATCATCCAGGTACCAAATTCAA
>NW_023635221.1:0-1144 GCF_014905685.2 Nematolebias whitei | reverse complement strand
AAGCTTGCCACTATGTCCAAAGGGCTGTTTTCAAGCTGGCAAATGAGTGTGAGGTAATGTTTTCAAGATTGCCAATGTGGCAACAATTAAACTGACGAGGAAACACTAGGGAAACACAGACACAAACAGAAACAGCAAATGGTACCATCCTTACAAAGGGATGTTTTCAAGCTTGCCACTATGTCTGAAGGGATGTTTTCAAGCTTGTCACTATGTCCAATGGGCTGTTTTCATGCTGGCAAATGAGTGTGAAGTGATGTTTTCAAGCTTGTCTTTGTGTCTGAAGGGATGTTTTCAAGCTTGCCAATGTGTCTGAAGCAATATTTTCTTGCTTGACACTATGTCTGAATGGATGTTTTCAAGCTTGTCATTGTGTCTGAAGGGATGTTTTCAAGGTTTCCACTATTTCTGAAGGGATGTTTTCAATCTTGCCACTATGTCTGAAGTAACGTTTTCAACCTTGGCAACATTGTCAAAATGGCTGTTTTCAAGCTGGCAAATGATTATGAAGTGATGTTTTCAAGATTGCCAAAGTGAGTAAAGCAATGTTTTCAAGCTTGTAAATTATGCCTAAAGGGATTGATTCAAGCTTGCCACTTTCTCTGAAGGGATGTTTTCAAGCTTGCCACTATGTCTGAAATGATGTTTTCAAGCTTGCCACTATGTCCAAAGGGCTGTCTTCAAGCTGGCAAATGATTATGAAGTGATGTTTTCAAGTTTGTCATTGTATCTGAAGGGATGATTTCAAGCTTGCCACTATGTATGAATTAATGTTTTCAAGTTTGCCACTATGTCCAAAGGGCTGTTTTCAAGCTGGCAAATGAGTGTGAAGTCATGTTTTCAAGATTGCCAATGTGAATAAAGCAATGTTTACAAGCCTGTAAATTATGACTAAAAGGATGGTTTCAAGCTTGCCACTATGTCTGAAGGGATGTTTCAAGCTTGCCACTATGTCTGAAGTAATGTTTTGAAGCTTACCACTATGTCCAAAGGGCTCTTTTCAAGCTGGCAAATGATTCTGAAGTGTTGTTTTCAAGTTTGTCATTGTGTCTGAAGGGATGTTTTCAAGCTTGCCACTATGTCTGAAGTAATGTTTTCAAGCTTGCCACTATGTCCAAAGGGCTGTTTTCAAGCTGGCAAATGA
>NW_023635220.1:0-1144 GCF_014905685.2 Nematolebias whitei | reverse complement strand
GTCCACTTGTAAATGTCCAGTTGTAAATGTCCAGCTGTAAATGTCCAGTTGTAAAGGTCCAGTTGTAAATGTAGTTGTAAATGTCCAGTTGTAAATGTCCAGTTTTAAATGTCCACTTGTAAATGTCCAGTTGTAAATGTCCAGTTGTAAAAGTCCAGTTGTAAAAGTCCAGTTGTAAAAGTCCACTTGTAAATGTCCACTTGTAAATGTCCAGCTGTAAATGTCCAGTTGTAAAGGTCCAGTTGTAAAGGTCCAGTTGTAAATGTCCAGTTGTAAAGGTCCAGTTGTAAATGTAGTTGTAAATGTCCAGTTGTAAATGGCCAGTTTTAAATGTCCAGTTGTAAATGTCCAGTTGTAAAGGTCCAGTTGTAAAAGTCCAACTGTAAATGTCCACTTGTAAATGTCCAGTTGTAAATGTCCAGCTGTAAATGTCCAGTTGTAAAAGTCCAGTTGTAAAAATCCAGTTGTAAAGGTCCGTTGTAAATGTCCTGTTGTAATGGTCCAGTTGTAAATGTCCAGTTGTAAATGGCCAGTTTTAAATGTCCAGTTGTAAATGTCCAGTTGTAAAGGTCCAGTTGTAAAAGTCCAACTGTAAATGTCCAGTTGTAAATGTCCAGTTGTAAATGTCCAGCTGTAAATGTCCAGTTGTAAAAGTCCAGTTGTAAAAGTCCAGTTGTAAAAGTCCACTTGTAAATGTCCACTTGTAAATGTCCAGCTGTAAATATCCAGTTGTAAAAGTCCAGTTGTAAAAGTCCACTTGTAAATGTCCAGTTGTAAATGTCCAGCTGTAAATGTCCAGTTGTAAAGGTCCAGTTGTAAATGTAGTTGTAAATGTCCAGTTGTAAATGTCCAGTTTTAAATGTCCACTTGTAAATGTCCAGTTGTAAATGTCCAGTTGTAAAAGTCCAGTTGTAAAAGTCCAGTTGTAAAAGTCCACTTGTAAATGTCCACTTGTAAATGTCCAGCTGTAAATGTCCAGTTGTAAAGGTCCAGTTGTAAAGGTCCAGTTGTAAATGTCCAGTTGTAAAGGTCCAGTTGTAAATGTAGTTGTAAATGTCCAGTTGTAAATGGCCAGTTTTAAATGTCCAGTTGTAAATGTCCAGTTGTAAAGGTCCAGTTGTAAAAGTCCAACTGTAAATGTCCA
>NW_023635219.1:0-1144 GCF_014905685.2 Nematolebias whitei | reverse complement strand
ATCACTGCAAGTTGGTCTAATGTTCGGAGCAGTGGCTGCTAGATGGACTTGGTAGTTGGACTTGTGGGGCAGGAGCGAGGAAGAGGACAGAGAGTAGGTTGTAAAGATCAAAATGAATAATTGGACAGGTTTGAGGAGCGTTTCTGATTAAAACGCCCATCCCTAGCGTGAGATGTGCCAATGACACCGCTGTCCTTGCAGCACCAGCTTCATTAATGTCGGCTCATACCAACACACACGGAGCTGCTTCTGTTTGGGACGTATGATTTAAATAAACAGAGCAGCTTCATGAGGACGTCTCACACGGTCACAGATGCTGCTGCTTCATTTATTCAGGAACTGCTCTAATCAGTTATGATTTTTATCTTCAGGATTGACATAAATGTGATTTAACTGAAACGTCGAGCCCGTTTCGTCCCAAGGTGACCAGTGATGTCCAGTGTTTCACTTCACTGTAAACCAGATCAAAATTAGCATCTTACACGACTTTCAGTAATCAGGCGTAACTCATTCAAGTTGTTTATAAAGCAAGAGGTCCAGACTGATATGTTGCTATAAATCCTAAAAATGTCATCATGTGGGTTTTTGAGGTGTCAGTTTAAAGACTCACTTTTGTGAAACCCTGAGCGTAGCAGTAAATCCTCCACCCTGCGCCGTATTTCACTAACTGCATGTCAGAACTCATCCTGTTTAATCTGGCAGCATCAGTTTGATCTTCCATTTCACTGCACGTCTCTTAAACCACGTGAACAGCAGAGGGAGTTTCCACACGGTCACTTAAATCAATTACATACTGGTATTTGGTGCATTTGGACAGGGGAAAAAGGTGGAGCAGCAACTGGATTATCTAGACACCCTACATCTTCCCTCAGCTTAATGTGACTGAATGCTGTGGCAGGGTCACAGAGGAACTGTAGGGAACCCAGGTAGGACCAGGACTGGCTGGGTATCCGAGGCCTCACCATGGAAGTCATTGTTAGAACGTGTAGCCAGCAGGGGGCGCTTTGTCGTCTTTATTGCTTTCCAGTGAGAAAGGAGGAATGCGGACATCAAAGTGCGAGCCATCGGATCTTTCAATCCGAAACGTTCCCCTAAACAAAAATGAGACAGAGTGACTTGACTTGTAGCAGACAAGGAGACATGA
>NW_023635218.1:0-1144 GCF_014905685.2 Nematolebias whitei | reverse complement strand
CCTCGAGGCTCAATGGGATTTACCTGTATAAATAAAGGTTGATTGATATGACCTCAATCACACATAATGTCCCCAAACTTATGTCTCCAAAACGCACATAATGTTTCCAAACACACATATGTCCCCAAACACATATATCTTCAAACACACATAATGTCCCCAAAAACATATGTCCTCAAACACACATAATGTCCCCAAACACATATATGTCCTCAAACACACAATGTTCCCAAACACATATAATGTCCCCAAACATGTCTCCATTCACACATAACGTCCCCAAACACACATAGTGTCCCATTTTACATGTCAACAAACATGTTCTACAAACACACATGTTTCCAAACACATATCATGTCAACAAACATGTCTGCAAAAACACACACGTTTTCAAACACATATATGTCCTCAAACACACACAATGTCCCAAAGCATGTCTCCAAACACACAGTGTCCCCAAACACATATATGACCTCAAACACACATAATATCCCCAAACATAAGTCTCCAAAACGCACATAATGTTTCCAAACACACATAATGTCCCCAAACACATATGTCCTCAAACATACATAATGCACCCAAACACTTATGTCCTCAAACACACACAATGTCCCAAAACAGGTCTCCATTCACACATAATGTCCCCAAACACAGTGTCCCAAAATACATATAATGTCAACAAACATGTCTCCAAACACACATAATTTTCCAAATGCACAATGTCCCAAAACACATATGTCCTCAAACACACACAATGTCCCAAAACATGTCTCCAAACATGCATAGTTTCCCCAGATACACATAATGTTCCCAAACGCATATAATGTCTTGAAACATGTCTCCAAACCCACACAATGTCCCAAGCATATATATGTCCTCAAATCACACAATGTCCCCAAACACATATAATGTCCTACAATAAAAATTATAGAGTTCTCCATTCTTTGTAGGTGGGAAATAATGCAAAATGGGCATAGTATCAAATCTGTAAACGTCCCAAAACACACATGTCCCCAAAGACATATGTCCTCAAACAGACATAATAACCCCAAACATATGTCTCTAAACACATACTGCCCAAAAACATATATATGTCCTCAAACACATATGTCTCCAAACACAAATTATGTCCCCAAACACA
>NW_023635217.1:488-1144 GCF_014905685.2 Nematolebias whitei | reverse complement strand
GCTCTGTACATATTTGATACCCCCTCCACGGAGTCAGACTGTTCCCTTAACCCACACTTAAGCTCCAAGCCAGTCCTGATCTTCATCAGCTGTATCCACTTTTAAGACATCTTCCTCATAATCCAAATCGACCAGTTCCTCGTGATACGGTGCTGGATCTTCAGTGTCGCTAGGCCCAAGGCTTTGGGCCTCCTCGTCAGAAGCATCCCAATAATCCACTATTGTCAGCTCACCAGAGTCGACCTCTCGTGAGTTGCCCACTTGAGATGTCGGATCCCCGGGGTGATGTGTATCCTCAGACGAAAGTGGGGCTGTGCTGGTGACAGGCTGAGAGGATGTTGCCTCCACACTCATGGGAGACTCAACAGGAGTGACGGGCTCATAGATGGGTCGTCCTTCGTCTGAATAAACCCATACATACGCCTCAGGCACTCACTGTGGTCATTCTTGCATCGATTCTTGAGGGGCATTTACTGGCCCATCAGGATGAGTTGGGTCCAGAAATGTTCCATCTGGGTTGATCAGGCTTGGTGGATTGGAATCTTCAGGGCTGGTAGGATCATACGGAGCAGTGCTTGTGGAGTTGGTTGGACTAGGTGGGCCAACTTCAGTGCTCACAAAATGATCAAGATAGGTCTCCAATTGGTACAGTTCTG
>NW_023635217.1:0-388 GCF_014905685.2 Nematolebias whitei | reverse complement strand
CATGGGAGACTCAACAGGAGTGACAGGCTCATAGATGGGTCGTCCTTGGTCTGAATAAACCCATACATACGCCTCAGAAACTCACTGTGGTCATTCTTGCGTCGATTCTTGAGGGGCATTTACTGGCCCATCAGGATGAGTTGGGTCCAGAAATGTTCCATCTGGGTTGATCAGGCTTGGTGGATTGGAATCTTCAGGGCTGGTAGGATCATACGGAGCAGTGCTTGTGGAGTTGGTCGGACTAGGTGGGCCAACTTCAGTGCTCACAAAATGATCAAGATAGGTCTCCAATTGGTACAGTTCTGGGCACACCAGGGAGAGAAGGGGTGGTTCAGGAGATTTTGCCCTTACTTTCATAGGCTCGGTTTCAGGCTGAGCCTGTGTAGGT
>NW_023635216.1:0-1144 GCF_014905685.2 Nematolebias whitei | reverse complement strand
TTAAAAGCCACTGGGACGTTATGTTTAGAAAATAAACGTCTCAGTTTCTCTGATACCCCCTCAACATACGGAATGACCACTGGTCTGGGTCTGGGTTCCTCCTTTTCACCTGATGGCTGACTGGAGTCCTGTTTGGGTTTCTTCTCTGCTTTCAGGAAGGCCCAGTTAGGATATCCACATTGCTCTAGAGCCTGTTTTGTGTAGGATTTCTCCTTCTGCCTGGCTCCCGAGCTAGTGGGGATGCTGTCTGCTCTGTGATACAGAGCAGACAGACAGAAGGCACATTTAAATAATCACATAAGAGTCCACACAGGAGACAAGCCGTTTCCTTGTGAACTTTGTGGACAAAGATTTAGTCAGAAAACAAATTTTGACACACACATGAGAGTCCACACAGGAGACAAGCCTGCAAGGAGTCATCAGGACTCTGTATCACAGAGCAGACAAGGGGAAACACTGACCAGTGGTTTTTACTTAGTTTATGTGTGTACATATCCCTGATTTATCTTTGTTCTTTTGCATTAGAATGGAAAAAAAGCACGACTCAAAATCCACCACAGACCTCGTCAGTAGTTGCAGCTTTTATCTGAATGATACAAATTGAAAGGGTAACTGTGCTGTTGCAGACAAATAACTGTTGGAAATCATAATCAAAGTGTTGTCACCCTGATACACTTTATTTTCTGACAATAGTCGGATGTCTTAATTAATTTTTTTCATATGTTAGTGTAATTAAAATGTTGTGTTTTTCAGTAGTGACAATAGTTATGTCACATTTTATTAGTTGGTGTAATAATAAAAATGAAAGCTGATTTTAAAAAAAATTTCAGTGAAACAGTTATCAAAAAAATACATTTCCTCATTTAGTTCATCTCCTAAAATGACAAATTCATCCAAAAGTTCTACTGTTCAAAATATTTCTGTCATAATTCAATCATGTTTCCAATCATTTTACAACAAGCTGTTTGGTTTAATACCACTGTAAATCAATGTTGAAAGATTATTATCAAATTTCATACTTGATGATGTAAAAGCTTTTGTTTTATTTTGCTGTATTTCTTTATTTTATTTTACTTTTGATTACAATAAATCTTATGAAAAACTGTTTCTCTATTATCTGCTGTCTTTGCATGAATTCTGAAAA
>NW_023635215.1:0-1144 GCF_014905685.2 Nematolebias whitei | reverse complement strand
AGTTTAAATGGAGAGAAAAGATGTGGATGAGGATGTATGTCTGTAGACCAGAACAACACGCTCCTTTCAAGCACAGTTCGCCCGCAGTACACTGGTAGTGAAGCTCGTGACGACTCTTTTACCTTGGCAGAGGATGAATCAGCTGCGGTCAAGAGGTCCTTGGTACGCTACCTTTCAACATCTCCTCAGGGTGGCTGCGACTCGGCAGAAGTCGTGAGAACTCGTTCCACAGAACAAACTTCCTCAGAAGTTATAGGGCATTCACCGGGTGGAGCCACAGCGAGGCATCGTGGCTCCGACAGGAACTCCAGCCGAACTCCATCAGAACCAGAAGAACTAATGGGACTCTGAGAAGACTCAGAGGAACTCAGAACTTCTGTTCTCTCTCGGAACTTCTGTTCTTCCCCCAGAACTTCGGATCATCTGTGCTCCCAGAACTAACTGGAACTAGGAAGTGTCGACTTTTAAAGAGTTCTGCTTCCGGTCCCTTTTGGGAAGTCCTGATTGGTTGAAAGAACCAACAGGGGTGTGGTTTTAGTGACGTAAGAGGTTACTACAAGTCAGAAAAACTGCGGAGATGTTTAGGAACAGACAGAGAAATGTTTAGGAACAGACAGAGAAATGTTTTGGAGAAATGACAGACTACAGGTGCCAGTTCATCTTGTTTCTGTCTGAGAGGTTTAAAAACATGACAGTTCGTTCCAATAACTTCTTTCTGACTTTCGACCGACATCACTACTCCTCATTTCAGACAGAAGATCAAAATGCATAATTACTTTGAATGAGGATTAAAAAATCATTAATACTGTTTCACAGTTGATTTAAAATGAGTAGTTCACTTCAACATTTAAAATGGTTTGAACTAAACACACTTTTGATTATCAAGACATTTGTAAAAATAGTAATGACAATATAAAAAGAGAGTGTTCTTTCAATTGATTAGTTCAGGATACAATTAGAAAGTCTCTGGATGAGCTAATTTGTATTTCTGGATTCAAATCAATGAAATAACAGTTCCTGTCCCATGAAGGTCCTCAGAGGCAGGTTTTGACCTGAGGCTTAGTTCACTACACAACCGGGACACCTGCTCCACCACCCCTTCAGCTACCCTGCTCATTCTCACAAACTGAGCACCGAGCAACAG
>NW_023635214.1:0-1144 GCF_014905685.2 Nematolebias whitei | reverse complement strand
GAGGGTTCCTGATCGTTACCACACCGGGCTTGTTTAGCTCGTTTAATCCATTTTATTTATATATTCACTTCTGTCATATGGAGCTTATTCACTTGAAAAGACCAAAGATGAGAAGATGGAAGAAGAAACGAGAATCAATCCATCATCGTCACACTAGACGTGGAATGAGCCGCAATCCTGTTGGAATTTAATTAAAAAAAAAACTTATTTGTATGTTTCTGGGGACTCAAAGTGTATTTTAAAAACCCTGACTGTGTTTCAAAAGTCTAAAACTTCAGGCCCATTCCAGTGGCCGGCTGAAACGTTTTGCTCATGTCCAAAACTCTCAGGTGCATCCCAAGTGTTTTCAAACTGCATCCTAAACACGACGACGAAGTAAAAGTCACTTCAAGTTCTGGCAGCACGTCCCCAGATGCACGTCTTGATCGACGCTTCTGTTTGGGGATTAAAACAATCCAGCTCAAAGACACTTGGAAGAACATCAGAATCTGTCCATTGCTGCTCGAAGGCAGAGAAACCTTCCAGAGGACCCGACTGAACTTTGCTGGATCTTTCACCCTGGATTATTGAGCATGGACTTTGATGTTTTGAACCACTTTGGCCATAACTGCCTCAAATGAGTCGACGGGGGAGAGGGCGGACTCCAGAAACAATCTGAGCACCATCAAACTGGTTGAACCACTATGTGAAGGTGCTACTTATAAGACTGAGTTTGTTGTGGCTCCTCAGACTGATGAAGTCCTTTGGATGAACGAGGAATTGTTTCAAACAAAGAAACCGTCCAGAGGACCTGAACTGCGTTGGACATCTGTAACGCAGCTGGAACGTCTCTCAAATGAACCCGTACATAATACATGAAAATGGAAGACCGCCGGCCGAATCACACAGAAAGTTCAAGTTCATTTATTGTCGTTCTCATCCCATGTGGTACATGAGGTGGAATGAAACTGTGTACTCAGGGTCCCAGTTCCACCCAACAGTAGAAACACAACCAGCTGTCTCTGACCTTCATTCTGCAAAGAGTCATCGCCTGGTCGACATAAACTTTGTGTCACTTTGTTCACAAGTTTCACCTCTTACAGCTTTTACATATTCTGTCTTCTAATGTTTTGTTTCTCCTGATGTCCTCCATTTTTCTTTCAAG
>NW_023635213.1:0-1144 GCF_014905685.2 Nematolebias whitei | reverse complement strand
TTCTTAAACTGGTGGAAAAGATGTGAGGCTTCATTTCTCTGTGTGTGTTTGCAAAGTTTATTGGTAAGAATTATCCATGAGTAAGATAATACAGACAATGCACATCAGTACGATCAATATCAATGCAATGCACACACACACCACACACACAAATACACACACATATTGTCCATGTTCTGTTGGTGTTTCAAGGGTTAAATCCACCATCTCTTTTCCTGACTACTGGCTGGGCTGGAAGGCTACTAAGTAGCAGCTGTCCACCTGGCGAAGGAAGGCACACACACACACTGAGATATACACATATATGTCCTCTTGAGGAGAGGCTGCTCTCTAACTTGTGCACACACATAGACACACACATGGTTTCATGGAGGAGAAGCCCAGATGGTCAGGGAGGGTGACAGTGCCCAGTGTCAGTGAGAGAGACCGACAGAGCAACGAGAAGACAGAGAGGCAGAGGAACGAGAGTTAGGAGGAGAATGAAATGGCTGGAAACAGATGAGGGATAAAAGCCAGAACTGAGTGGAGGAGCTTGAACAGGAAGAAAACATCCCAGCAGTTCAGCTAGAGCTGCGGAGACAGAATTGTCACCGAACACTCACAGTCTGTGACCACGAGCTCTGCACTTGTAAACTCTGTCACAGAGAGCCCCCATTACATTCATTTATACATTTATTTTATGTCACAGGAGTAAGCATTCTGCTGTTTTGATGTAAAAATAGTTAAACTAAATAAATACAGTGCGTCTCTTAAACGTTCCATTGCTGTAACACCGGTTTTTTTTTAAAATATGAAATGCATCAGTTCAAAGAAATAAAAATATACGTAAGATGGATCTTTAGGCAAAATTTGCTGCAAAGTGAACACAATTGATCATTGGTGTTGCTCGGCCCCAGATTAGTTCAGATGACAGGATGTTCTGCTGCGATTGGTTGTTACATTATCATCTTTATCAGCCTTCATAGATAGACTAATTAGATTTAAAACTACTGCAGCACTGCTCTTATTCAGAACATTTTATTTATTATTTTTACCACGTTTTATAATAAAAAGAAAACTGTACAAGTTTTGTACTTTTCGTCTGAATGATATGATAACACATTTGGACACAGTAGATGTTAAAGATCTGATAAGATAGAGCTTG
>NW_023635212.1:0-1144 GCF_014905685.2 Nematolebias whitei | reverse complement strand
TTTTTCCGATGTTTCCCCTACCGTTATCCAAGGAGGACACCCTGCCCTGTCAACAGAACCAAGCGCCCTGCCTACTGAAATGTACCCACAAGTTCACCCACCCAGCCTCCCGACCCCGTCAACAACTGCCAGCAGTAATGGTACGCTAAGCTAGCAACATGCAATACAGACGTGCTAGGTAAACCGCTACAGACGTAGCGCTCTGCGTCTCTCACACGTCACCCCCCCACTCGGTCGACATCTGCCGGCACAAACGGACCACTAAACAAGCGAGCAACACAGACCTGTCTCCATCTCCACCACCACCACCCACACTGACAGAAATCCCCGAACAGATGAGCACCCTGCCAAGGCAAATGACCTATGGGAAACACTGTTTTCCAGTGTTTCCCCTACTGTTATCCAAAGAGGGTGCCCCGCCATGTCAACTGAACGAAGTGCCATGCCTACAGAAATGTCCTTCACCCACAAGCCCCACCCCCGCCCCTGTCGACAACGGACAGCACTGATGTAGCGCTCCGTTTCTCTCACGCATCATTCCTCACCTGGTCAACATCTGCTGGCACAAACGTACCGCTAAGCTAGCGTGCAACACAGATGTATCTCTATCTCCATCACCACCCCGCGACATCGACAAATCCCCGAACAGATGAGCACCCTGCCAAGGCAAATGACCTATGGGAAACACTGTTTTCCAGTGTTTCCCCTACTGTTATCCAAAGAGGGTGCCCCGCCATGTCAACTGAACAGAGCGCCCTGCCTACTGAAATGTCCTTCACCCACAAGCCCCACCCCCGCCCCTGTCGACAACTGTCAGAACTGATGTAGCGCTCCGCTTCTTTTGCGCATCATTCCCCACTCGGTCGACATCTGCCGGCACAAATGTACCACTAAGCTAGCGCTCAGGGCAAGTGACCTAGGGGAAACACTGGGTATACTTTTTTAAATGTTCAAAATGGCGTGGATGTGGCCCACGTTGATCTGTTTGTTGTTATGTGACTACAGTTTAATACATTAAGGTTTTGTACGAAAAAATATAACGAAGAATTTTACTTTGGAATTTGAAATCAAATTGAAAATGTCCAACTTATAATAAAAGGCTGATAATCAAATCAATCAGTAAATAAAGAAAAGTAAAAATCAG
>NW_023635209.1:0-1144 GCF_014905685.2 Nematolebias whitei | reverse complement strand
TTTTTCTTAGTTCATATCTTAGATGTTATTACTGTTATTCTTATACAATTTAATGTTGGATGTAACTGGGACCATGTGTACATAATTTCGCTCCACCACATGTACCACATGAGGTGCGAATGACAATAAAGAATCTCTGACTCTGACTCTGACTCTGAAACACTGCTTGATGTCAGTTTTAGAGGACAGGAAGTGTTTTTAAATGATTCAAACACTTCTGTGTGCTGTAAACCACACTGATACCAAGAGGGACATGTTCAACTATCCTGATGTTCAATAAGTACTGGGCAAAGTGATGCCCGGGTGTGATGAGGCTAAATGTTTTGGTGGCACGAAGCTCGTTAGCCTGTCAAAAAAATAAAATAAAATAAATCCATAAATAAGCTGCAGCTTTGTATAAGCCGCGGTGCCTGTGAGAAAAGTTGTAGCTTAAAGTCCAGAAATTACGGTAGTTTGTTTTTCCAGCTGCAGCTTAAATGCTGTGTGTCTGTCAGAATGTCAGAGAAAAGACCCAGCATTAATTTTACCAACAAGGAAGAAGATCAAAGCAAAGAGTAGTTAATTCTCATAAAACTTCAAGTTTGGAGATTTAAAGATCTTTCATCTTCTGTCCAAAGATTGTCTCCATGTTTATCTGAGACGGAGCAGAGAGCAACGTGACAGCCTGTTATCATGGAGGAACCAAGAATTAATAAATTAGAAAAACAGTTTTAGTCTGCAGAGTGATTAGATCACTGTGATCAATGAAACTCCACAACCTCTGAGGAGAATCTCTTTTTATTGGAGGCACCGAGGCGCCGTCCTGCAGGCTGTGCTCAGCAACTCTGACCCAAAACTGTTCACATCACACAATCTGATGTCAATCTCATTCACTGACACAAAACTGTTCACATCACACAATCTGATGTCAATCTGATTCAACTGACCCAAAACTGTTCACATCACACAATCTGATGTCAATCTGATTCACTGACACAAAAACTGTTCACATCACACAATCTGATGTCAATCTGATTCACTGACACAAAACTGTTCACATCACAGAACTTGATGTCAATCTGATTCACTGACAAAAAACTGTTCACATCACAGAATCTGATGTCATTCTGATTCACTGACACAAAACTGTTCACATCACACAATC
>NW_023635208.1:0-1144 GCF_014905685.2 Nematolebias whitei | reverse complement strand
GAAACTTGATATCACAGTTTCACTTCGTTTTTAGGTTATTTTGAGTGTTTATTTTCTGTAAGACGAATTTTTGAGTTAATAAACGTTCCTCAAGCTGAATTTCACTGTTATCTTGGATTTAAAAAGTGATTAAGGTATTTATGCAGCACGCATTTACCAAAAACTTTTTATTCACTGGTAATTCCTCATGACAGAGGTGCAAAATAAAAATTAGAGACTTTTTAAAAGATACAGATACAGATATTCACAGAGTAGATAAAGTTTACTCATTTGCTGGAAAGATAATACACGTTTAATTGCTAAATCACTAAATAAGAGTAAATATCAGGAAAAAGAGACTTTTCTGATTTTATTTTAACACCTAAAACAATTACATCTTCTTATTTAATTTTTAAATAGAAGATATTGGCAGGAGAACAGGAGTATAACAGTTTTTCTGAAGAAAGACTGATTATTCCTCATCATCAATTTTCTTTTCTCTTTTCACCCAACCTGGGTTGATGAGTAACTGTTAAAATAGCGAATTTCTGGAAGTAAACGGTTTTAAAAAAAGCATTTTTAAACTGATGTTGCTGTGAGACTTTTTAGAAAAATTGCAGGTTTATAAAAATTCAGTGCTTTAGAGTAAAAAACACTGAGAAGCTTGGTAATCTAGTATCTGTTAAAAAATAAGCACATTAAAAGTAACACTGCAGAGAAGCATTTACTTAAATATTCATGAATTGGGGTAAAACCTAAGAAACAGGTGCCCGTTCCTCTGAATAAGTTGACTTATAACAGTACTTTTGTGTAAACCCAGAGCTAAAATAGTGTGAAACTCAATGACACTTGAATACAAATATTTACCTGTAAAATAATCTGAAGCTGGCAACTGTTTTAAACAGATAAAGTGCTACACAGTGAAAACATGACAGGTGTGATAGAAAAAGATTTTGATCCTTATGAGATGAAGGACTGTTTAGAGGATGCGTTAGCACTGCTGACAGAATCCTTACATCCATATGGCAAACAAGCGGAGAGCATGAACCCAAAAGAGTTAGTGGACAATCTGATGGAGGTTGCAGAGAGTGTGACCTCCACAGAACTTACAATGTCAAGTTATGAAAAGCTGGCTAAAATTGCAATTTTGCTGAAAGAATCATTC
>NW_023635207.1:0-1145 GCF_014905685.2 Nematolebias whitei | reverse complement strand
ACCACTGTCCCTCCTCTGAACATGTCCAAACCACTGTCCCTCCTCTGAACATGTCCAAAGCACCGTCCCTCTTCTGGACATGTCCAAACGATCTCAGTCTGCCTCTCTAACTTTATCCTCCAGTCATTCTTGAAACAATTATTTTTCTTTTACAAACAAACAAACAAATAATAAATAAATCACTACACAAAATTAAATGACAAAATATCAATAAAAGTAGAATTTAATTTGTACCATATATAAAAACAAATTCTAACTCTAACACAATAAATCATTTATTTCCAAACATGGCTGAAAGTGCTCCTTCCATGGTAAAAGTTATTGATTTAAATTTAAAAATATTGCATTTTTGATTATTGTTGATGTTATTCAGTGATTTTCTTGTCTCTGGCTTTGTAACAACATAAAGTGTGGCTTTTTTCTAAGATGAAAACACATATGACTAATAAAGTCATTATGTAGTCTTCTATAGTATTACATGTTTTCTGTAATCATTCTATAATATTGTAATTCTATAATATAATCATTCTATAGTCAGTCTATAACATATATGTCAAACTCAAGGCCCGGGGGCTAAATGTGGCCCTCGTTGACATCTTATCTGGCCCCCAAGATGTTATTTTAAATGTAAAATACTTTTATCACTTTAATTGTTTTCAGTAATCTTTGATTATAATGTCAAAAGTGCAACAGAGAAAGTCAAATGAGACCAATCAAACGCTTGTTGAAGAACCTGCAACCAAGAAAAGATGTTGGTTATCTAACTTGAGTTAATGTAGATTCTGAAACTGGCCCTTAGTTTGATAAAGGTTTTAATTTTGGCCCCCTATTGTAAGTGAGTTTGACACCCCTGGTCTATAATATAGTCAATCTATAGTCAGTCTATAATATAGTCATTATATAATATAGTCATTCTATAGTCAGTCTATAATATAGTCAATCTATAGTCAATCTATAATATAGTCATTCTATAATATAGTCATTCTATAATCAGTCTATAATATAGTCAATCTATAGTCAGTCTATAATATAGTCAATCTATAGTCAGTCTATAATATAGTCATTCTATAATATAGTCAGTCTATAATATAGTCATTCTATAATATAGTCATTCTATAGTCAGTCTATAATATAGTCATTCTATA
>NW_023635206.1:0-1145 GCF_014905685.2 Nematolebias whitei | reverse complement strand
TCACAAATTTTGTGCCATTGGAACCTTAATTTTTTTACCCAACAAAGTTCAGTCAGGTCATCTGGACGGTTTCTTTTTTTTTTTTAAGAAACATTTCGTCCTTCATCCAAAGGACTTCATCAGTCCAAGGAGCCACAAACAAGCTCAGTCCCACAAGCAGCACATTCACATAGTGGACCAAGAAGTTTGTTGATGATAAGATGAATTACCAGATTTACCTGGATTACTGAGCATGAACTTTGATGCTTTGAACCACTTTGGCTATGGCTGCCTCAGAGGAGTCGACGGGGGAGAGGGCAGACTCCAGAAACCATCTTATCACCAGCATACTGGTTGGCCCAGTATGTGAGTGTGCTGCTTATGGGACCGAGTTTGTTTGTGGCTCCTCGGACTGATGAAGTTCTTTGGATAAAGGATGAAAAGTCTCTACAAAAAAGGAAACCGTCCAGATGACCTGACTGAACTTTGTTGGATGTTTTACCTAATTATTGAGTTTGAACTTTGAGCTTAACTTTGTACCTTTAACCACAGGAAGAGGATTTTCTGAGATGGTGGTGGACTCGAGAATTAAACGAGTTAATTATCTTTTGTGGCGTTTATTATACAAAAAAAATATTAAGGAAATAAAAAAGAAGAAGGCTGTTAATGCATGCAGAAATGTAAAAAGTGAATGAGGAATCAAGAATGCAAAAAATATAAATCACACCCTTAATACATCAAAATGTTCAACCCAACTGGGAATAAAGTGTTCTGATTATTTTATTTAAAATATTTAACTTTTTTTATGAAATTCCTCATAGGAATACACTGATCTTTTCAGTTCCTTCAAAAACATCATTCTCTCTGCTTCTGTTTTTGTCTTTTTCTTACTTTTAGATTTTAACTACTGTTTTGCCACTTTCCTAGCTACCATTTTGCTGTTATTAGTTTTCAGCTACCTTCTGATGCTTTTAGCTACAGTTTCGTTAATTTAGGCTGATGATCCTCTTTGATCATGTGAGCAGCTGGTTTTGGTTGTCAGCAGCAAAACTGGTTGATCCACTCTGAGAAGGTGCTATTTATAAGACTGAGCTGAATGCAGCACCTCAGACTGAGGAAGTCTTTCGGATGAAAGACGAAACGTTTCTACTTTTTTTTTTTTTTTT
>NW_023635205.1:0-1145 GCF_014905685.2 Nematolebias whitei | reverse complement strand
GCCCACATCCTCCACCAAAAACTTTAAATTAAGTCAGACCATCTTATCTGTCTTCTACCACAGGCTCATCCTGTTTAGGTCAATGGTGTCAAAGAGGGAGCATTCCAAGTAAAAAAATAGACTTCCTGTTCTGAGGGGGCGGGGCTTTCATGATGTCAAAATATGACCACAGTGGATCGTCGGGTATCCAACAGAGATGAGTCATGCCAAGTTTGGTGCATTTAGGTCTTTCAATGTGAAAGTTATAGCGTTTGGAAATTTATGGTGTGAAGCGCATATTGGAGGCCTGGCCACGCCCCTTTACCATAAACGAAAATGCAAGCTTTTGATAACTTTTACTCCCCAATGTGTTCAGGGCATAATAACCAAGTTTGAAGGCAATCACTCAAAATCCCTAGGAGGAGTTTGTTAAAATTTGCCATTAGAAACGCCCAAAAATGACCCTTTCACCCAAAATGTCCGACTTCCTGTTGGTTTTGGACCAGGGCTCCAAAAGACTTTTTCATAGGTCCTGAGACGATACAGATGTTCAGCGAGTTTCAGAATTATCAGTCAAAAAATAGCTTGGGACTGAGGTTTTAAAATATTCTAGGGTGCGCTATGGAGGCTATTAGCTAATTAACATGGCTTCCTGTTCAAGGGGTAGATAATAATCAATCATACTGATTTTGGTGCACCTCGGTTCAAATCTGTGGAATTTAGAGCCAAACGTATTGCAATGTCATTACGTCTTCGTTCGCCGCGTCGCGACGCCCACATGCTCCACCCAAAACTGTCAGTGTTGGAAAGCAAGTTACACCAACATGTCTTCAGTCACTGGACACACTATCATGCTGATCAGGTGACGGGTCAGATAGGGGCCGTTCAAGGTAAAACTTCACACTTCATGTTGTCAGGGAGCGTGGCTTAAGCAATGTCATAATTTGGATGTGGATCAATCACTGAAGGTTTGATGTCTCAGACAGTTTCATGTAGGAGCTATAAGCGTTTCGTTTTTCATGGCGAGATGTCAAACTTTGAGGTCTGGCCCCACCCCTTCAACATGCTTCGGTTTGTACCGTTTTGATAACTTTTCATCCCCCATGCCTTTTGGCCAAATTTGAAACCAATTGAGCAAAATCCCTAGGAGGAGTTCGTTCAAATTC
>NW_023635204.1:687-1145 GCF_014905685.2 Nematolebias whitei | reverse complement strand
CCCCCCGCCAAAGGGGGGCATCACCGGGGGGAGTGGATCCCACACCAAACGTGGGGCCCATATTGATCCAAGAGAGGGGGGACCACCAAAAACCCAACCCAAGCCACAAACAGGCACACACAGATAGCCCGACAGAACCTCTGTCAGGCTGACCGCATGCACCATCTACCTGACAGCAACCACAGGCCGGCCCCAGCCCAAGGGGCAGAGCAGCAGGAAGCTGCAGCCGAGGAGTTCCGGCTTTTCACATCAAGAGCTCCACACCACAGGCCCGGAGATGCCCCAGCACGCCACCTACGCACCCCCCCCCCCCCCCACACACACACACACAGCACCCCCAGCGCAAATGCCACACAGGAAGACCAGCCAGTGCCCCGATGAGGCGAAGCCACGCCCCCAACCGCCGCCCTACACCACCAATGACCACACGTACACTACCATAGCCGACCCCCCGCCGA
>NW_023635204.1:0-587 GCF_014905685.2 Nematolebias whitei | reverse complement strand
ACCCCCCAGCAGAGCCCCGACAGAGCCAGGGCACCCAGGCCCCACCAGGCAGCAACCAGGGCGGACCGACGTACACCCCACCACCCAGCCCAGATGCCAAGAGCCACCAATGCACCGGCGGCAAGGCGGCCCCCCGCCAAAGGGGGGCATCACCGGGGGGAGTGGATCCCACACCAAACGTGGGGCCCATATTGATCCAAGAGAGGGGGGACCACCAAAAACCCAACCCAAGCCACAAACAGGCACACACAGATAGCCCGACAGAACCTCTGTCAGGCTGACCGCATGCACCATCTACCTGACAGCAACCACAGGCCGGCCCCAGCCCAAGGGGCAGAGCAGCAGGAAGCTGCAGCCGAGGAGTTCCGGCTTTTCACATCAAGAGCTCCACACCACAGGCCCGGAGATGCCCCAGCACGCCACCTACGCACCCCCCCCCCCCCCCACACACACACACACAGCACCCCCAGCGCAAATGCCACACAGGAAGACCAGCCAGTGCCCCGATGAGGCGAAGCCACGCCCCCAACCGCCGCCCTACACCACCAATGACCACACGTACACTACCATAGCCGACCCCCCGCCGA
>NW_023635203.1:0-1145 GCF_014905685.2 Nematolebias whitei | reverse complement strand
AATGGATTACAGACTCTGTTTCCAAGGGGTTAAAGCATTGCTACAATGAAATTACCAACAACATTATGGAATTACCATCAACACAATGGAATTACCAAAAACATTGTGGGATTACCTCCTTTGACTTTTGTTTTCCTTGCTGGATTACATCAAGCTCAAGGACATTCGAAGGCGTAAGTTCATGTTGGAATTCATCCCCATGGACAGGCGATGATTTCCAAAGGGGGGACTGTAGTGAACTAAGCCTCAGGTCAAATCCTGACCTTGAGGGCCTTCCTGGGACAAGAACTGTATTTCATTGATTTGAGTCCAGAAACACAAAATCAAGTCCATCCAGAGACTTTTTAAGTGTCCTGCACTGATCAATTGAAAGAACACTCTCTTTTTCTATTATCATTACTATCTTACAAATGTCTTGATAATCAAAGTGTGTTTAGTTCAAACCATTTTTAAATGTTGAAGTGAACTACTCATTTTAAATCAACTGTGA
Source organism: Nematolebias whitei (assembly GCF_014905685.2). Lineage (NCBI taxonomy): Eukaryota > Metazoa > Chordata > Actinopteri > Cyprinodontiformes > Rivulidae > Nematolebias > Nematolebias whitei. The sequence continues at coordinate 655 of NW_023635203.1, read as the reverse complement.
AACAGTATTAGTGATTTTTAATCCTCATTCAAAGTAGAAATCAAGTTAGAATGTGTTACGGAGTAATTCATGCATTTTCTGATTTCCTGTCTGGAATGAGCAAGTGTAAGTTGTTATGTCGGTCAAAGGTCGAAGACAAGTTGTTGGAACGAACTGTCATGTTTTTATATCCTCTCAGACGTAAATAGAGAAGCTGGCACCTGTTTTCCCCCAACTCGCCTAAACATTTCTCTCGTCTGTCTCAAAAACATCTTCTGTCCGTTCCAAAACAATTTTTCTGTTTTTCTGACTTCTAGTGACCTCTTACGTCACAAAAACACACCCCTGTTTGGTCGATCGACCAATCAGGAACTTCCCAAATGAACCAGAAATAGAACTCTTTAAATGTCGGCACTTCCTAGTTCCAGCCAGTCGAGTGTGGTGGGAGAGCAGTTCAGTTCGGAGAGCAGAACCGAACAGAAAAGTTGCTGGAGTGAACAGGAGGTTCCAGACATGATCCGGAGTTCTTCCGAGTCTCGTGGGAATTATGCAATCTTCCACATCTGAGTGGAACTCTGACGGACTCACAACTCATGTGAGCCCAACCGGGAGGTGAACGTGTGTCGAATAAGTACCGTCACTACTTCGGACGATTCACAGCTGTTCCTACGGAGAC
>NW_023635202.1:0-1145 GCF_014905685.2 Nematolebias whitei | reverse complement strand
CCATTTTTACTAAATTAGATTTGCGTAACGCATACCATTTGGTACGCTTAAAGGAGGGCGACGAATGGAAGACGGCCTTCCGAACCCCTTTGGGTCATTTCGAATATCTCGTCATGCCGTTTGGTCTCACTAACGCTCCTGCAGTCTTCCAGGCGCTAGTAAATGATGTACTCAGAGACTTTTTAGGGGACTTCGTTTTTGTATATCTCGATGATATCTTAATCTACTCTCGTGACAAGGAGGAACACATCAAAAAGGTCAGAACGGTCCTTCAGCGATTATACGAGAATCAATTATTCGTCAAAGGCGAGAAGTGTGAGTTCCATGCCTCATCAGTTTCCTTTCTGGGGTTTATTTTCAGAGAAGGACATTATCGTACCGACCCTGAGAAAATCAAAGCAGTAGTCGAATGGCCCATTCCTGAGACTCGTAAACAGCTTCAACGTTTTCTAGGTTTTGCAAACTTTTACAGACGCTTCATCAGGGACTACAGCCGTATTGCCGCACCACTCTCTCAACTTACCTCCGCTAACAGAGCCTTCAAATGGACTACAGACGCAGACACTGCCTTTAACAAATTGAAACAACTCTTCTCGACCTCTCCCATCCTCTGCCATCCTGACCCCGAACGCCAGTTCATCCTGGAGGTGGACGCCTCCGATACTGGGGTAGGTGCCGTCCTATCTCAAAGATCCCCCAGAGACAATAAGGTACGTCCCTGTGCCTTCTTTTCTTGGCGCCTGTCTCAAGCCGAACAAAATTACGTTGTAGGAAATCGTGAATTATTGGCCGTCAAACTAGCATTGGAAGAGTGGCGTCACTGGTTAGAGGGTACTGAGATTCCCTTCCTCATCTGGACCGACCACAAAAACCTGACCTATCTTAGGAATGCTAAGAGATTAACCCCTAGACAGGCACGATGGTCTTTGTTTTTTAATCGTTTCCACTACATATTGACTTTTAGACCCGGCTCTAAGAATATCAAGCCGGATGCCCTGTCACATCAATTCTCTCCTCCAGATGTTCCTGAGCCCGAGGAACATATCGTTCCCCCAACATGCATCGTGGGGGCTCTCACATGGCCCATTGAGCAGGAGGTCCGCGATGCCCACAAGGAGGAGCCCGATCCCAGCCTGGGACCCCCC
>NW_023635201.1:0-1145 GCF_014905685.2 Nematolebias whitei | reverse complement strand
AGCACTTAAAACAGCAACAAGGCCAACCAAAGTGCTGTACAAAAGAACACAAACATGCACAGCGAACAGGAAAACATAAAATAGAAATACAGATACAAATAGCAGCAGAAGCTAACTAAAATGGCCAACAGAGTAGAGAACAGACCGGACCAAAACAAATCACACCGTGTTAAAGGCAAGCGAATAGAAGTGGGTCTTCAAGCGAGACTTAAAAACTGAGAGTGTGGGAGCCTGCCGGACACTCAGTGGCAACTCATTCCACAGTCGTGGACCTGCAACAGAGAAAGCCCTGTCACCTCTGAGCTTACGACGGGTTTCTGGGACTGAGAGAAGCATCTGGTCTGCTGACCTCAGAGAGCGCGGTGGGACATATGGCTGCAGAAGATCAGTGAGATAGGATGGGGCGGAACTGTTCAGTGATTTAAAAACATACATGAGAATTTTGAAATGGATCCGAAGGTGAATGGGTAGCCAGTGCAGGGAGGCCAAAACTGGCGTGATGTGCTCTCTATAGCCTGTACCAGTTAAAAATCGGGCTGCAGCATTTTGGACCAGTTGTAGACGAGCAATGGAGGACTGACTGATTCCAAACAGAAGTGAATTGCAGTAATCAAGCCTAGATGTTATGAAGGCGTGGATCACTGTCTCCAGGTTCTTTTTGGAGAGTATAGGCTTCAGCTTAGACAGCCGTCTCAGCTGAAAAAAACAGGATTTGACCATCATGTTTACGTGACTGTTGAGTTTTAAGGACGGGTCCATTATCACCCCCAGATTAGTGACCTTTTGTTTCTCTAGCGGGGCTAGAGAGAAAAGGTCAATGTCATGGTTCATGAGTGAGCCACTGGGATGGAACAGCATGACTTCAGACTTCTTCTCATTGAAGCTTAAGAAGTTTAAAGCCATCCAGTCCCGGATGTCAGCCAGGCAGTCAAGAAGAGGCTGAATAGAGCGTGTGCCTCTGTGCCTCAGGGGGAAGTAAATTTGGCAATCATCTAGTAATAGATGCAACGTATACGGCGAAACAAAATATTTATGGATTCTTCCACTGTAATAGACGTATTTGGACCGATGCGACGTACAGGGCGAAGCGACATGTACGGCAGAAAATACGGTAATTGCACTCATTCTGTCTGCAGAGGATTGAA
>NW_023635200.1:704-1145 GCF_014905685.2 Nematolebias whitei | reverse complement strand
GGATGCTTCGATAGCGGCCTTAAGCTCATCCAGAGTGTTGGGTCTTGCGTCTCTCAACTTTCTCTTCACAATATCCCACAGGTTCTCTATGGGGTTCAGGTCAGGAGAGTTGGCAGGCCAATTGAGCACAGTAATACCATGGTCAGTAAACCATTTACCAGTGGTTTTGGCACTGTGAGCAGGTGCCAGGTCGTGATGAAAAATGAAATCTTCATCTCCATAAAGCTTTTCAGCAGATGGAAGCATGAAGTGCTCCAAAATCTCCTGATAGCTAGCTGCATTGACCCTGCCCTTGATAAAACACAGTGGACCAACACCAGCAGATGACATGGCACCCCAGTGACTGTGGAAACTTGACACTGGACCTCAAGCAATGTGAATTCTGTGTCTCCTCTCTTCCTCCAGACTCTGGGACCTTGATTTCCAAAGGAAATGCAAAAT
>NW_023635200.1:0-604 GCF_014905685.2 Nematolebias whitei | reverse complement strand
ACTCAAAACTGCAATCATGGGTAAGACTGCCGACCTGACTGCTGTCCAGAAGGCCATCATTGACACCCTCAAGCAAGAGGGTAAGACACAGAAAGAAATTGCTGAACGAATAGGCTGTTCCCAGAGTGCTGTATCAAGGCACCTCAGTGGGAAGTCTGTGGGAAGGGAAAAGTGTGGCAGAAAACGCTGCACAACGAGAAGAGGTGACCGGACCCTGAGGAGGATTGTGGAGAAGGGCCGATTCCAGACCTTGGGGGACCTGCGGAAGCAGTGGACTGAGTCTGGAGTAGAAACATCCAGAGCCACCGTGCACAGGCGTGTGCAGGAAATGGGCTACAGGTGCTGCATTCCCCAGGTCAAGCCACTCTTGAACAAGAGAGTGCGTCAGAAGCATCTCGCCTGGGACTGCTGCTGAGTGGTCCAAAGTTATGTTCTCTGATTACAGTAAATTTTGCATTTCCTTTGGAAATCAAGGTCCCAGAGTCTGGAGGAAGAGAGGAGACACAGAATTCACATTGCTTGAGGTCCAGTGTCAAGTTTCCACAGTCACTGGGGTGCCATGTCATCTGCTGGTGTTGGTCCACTGTGTTTTATCAAGGGCAGG
>NW_023635199.1:618-1145 GCF_014905685.2 Nematolebias whitei | reverse complement strand
ACACCACTGCGTCCATAAGTCCTCACTAGTCAAGCACCAAAAATCTGATGCAGATCGGACAATATATCACTGAGCTATAACAGTTTGATTTACCTAGGGGGCGCACTTGAGTCAAAAGTAAAACAACAATACCATTGTGTGTTTAAGTGCTCACTAATCACACACCAAAAATCTGGTCCAGATCGGATGACACATCACTGAGATATAACAGTTTGAATAATGTAGGGGGCGCCCTTGAGTCAAATATTAAACAACAAAACTAAAATGTCCATCAGCTCTCAGTAATGATGCACCCAAAATCTGGTCCAGATCGGATGATATATCACTGAGATATAACAGTTTGAATAATCTAGGGGGCGCACTTGAGTCAAATTTTAAACAACACTAACAATGTGTTTAGACATGGTCACACATTATGCCATAAAAATCTGGTGCAGATCGGATGATTTATCATTGAGATATAAAGGGTTGGAATATTATAGGGGGCGCTCTTGAGTCAAAAGTTAAAAAACATTACTAATGTGTCC
>NW_023635199.1:0-518 GCF_014905685.2 Nematolebias whitei | reverse complement strand
AATAATCTAGGGGGCGCACTTGAGTCAAATTTTAAACAACACTAACAATGTGTTTAGACATGGTCACACATTATGCCATAAAAATCTGGTGCAGATCGGATGATATATCATTGAGATATAAGGGTTGGAATATTATAGGGGGCGCTCTTGAGTCAAAAGTTAAAAAACATTACTAATGTGTCCATCAGGGCTACATAATAATATACCAAAAATTTGGTGCAGATCGGATGATATATCATTGAGATATAACTGTTGCAAGATTGTAGGGGGCGCTATAGAGTCAAAATTTAAAAAACTATACTACTGTGTCCACCAGGGCTAAATAATAATACACCATAAATTTGGTGCAGATCGGCTGATATATCACTGAGACAAAACAGTTTGAGTAATGTAGGGGGCGCCCTTGAGTCAAATATTAAACAACAAAACTAAAATGTCCATCAGTTCTCAGTAATGACGCACCAAAAATCTGGTTCAGATCGGATGTTGTATCACTGAGATATAACTGTAAGAAGAAT
>NW_023635198.1:418-1145 GCF_014905685.2 Nematolebias whitei | reverse complement strand
TGTTATGGAGGCCCAGGATGCTTCGATAGCGGCCTTAAGCTCATCCAAAGTGTTGGGTCTTGCGTCTCTCATCTTTCTCTTCACAATATCCCACAGGTTCTCTATGGGGTTCAGGTCAGGAGAGTTGTCAGGCCAATTGAGCACAGTAATACCATGGTCAGTAAACCATTTACCAGTGGTTTTGGCACTGTGAGCAGGTGCCAGGTCGTGCTAAAAAATGAAATCTTCATCTCCATAAAGCTTTTCAGCAGATGGAAGCATGAAGTGCTCCAAAATCTCCTGATAGCTAGCTGCATTGACCCTGCCCTTGATAAAACACAGTGGACCAACACCAGCAGCTGACATGGCACCCCAGACCATCACTGACTGTGAGTGCTTCACACTGGACTTCTGGCATTTTGGCATTTCCTTCTCCCCAGTCTTCCTCCAGACTCTGGCACCTTGATTTCCGAATGACATGCAAAATTTGCTTTCATCTGAAAAAAGTACTTTGGACCACTGAGCAACAGTCCAGTGCTGCTTCTCTGTAGCCCAGGTCAGGCGCTTCTGCCGCTGTTTCTGGTTCAAAAGTGGCTTGACCTGGGGAATGCGGCACCTGTAGCCCATTTCCTGCACACGCCTGTGCACGGTGGCTCTGGATGTTTCTACTCCGGACTCAGTCCACTGCTTCCGCATGTCCCCCAAGGTCTGGAATCGGCCCTTTTCCACAATCCTCCTCAGGGTCCGG
>NW_023635198.1:0-318 GCF_014905685.2 Nematolebias whitei | reverse complement strand
CGGTCACCTCTTCTCATTGTGCAGCGTTTTCTGCCACACTTTTCCCTTCCCACAGACTTCCCACTGAGGTGCCTTGATACAGCACTCTGGGAACAGCCTATTCGTTCAGCAATTTCTTTCTGTGTCTTAACCTCTTGCTTGAGGGTGTCAATGATGGCCTTCTGGACAGCAGTCAGGTCGGCAGTCTTACCCATGATTGTGGTTTTGAGTAATGAACAAGGCTGGGAGTTTTTAAAAGCCTCAGGAATCTTTTGCAGGTGTTTAGAGTTACGTCGTTGATTCAGATGGTTAGGTTAATAGCTTGTTTAGAGAACCTTT
>NW_023635197.1:0-1145 GCF_014905685.2 Nematolebias whitei | reverse complement strand
TACAAGGTCTAAATGGATAATGTGGACCTGAGAGTGGACTTCACTGTCAGGTGGTGAGTCAAAACACATATTCTACAAGATGGAAGACATTGTTTTGAAGGGAATATCTTATGCAGTAGGGGTAAAGACTTAGATTGTGCAGTGTTTAATGGAAGTTTTCACTCTTATGTAATTGAGCGTTTAACTTATCTGTTGTACAATCCAGGACACCGGAATGACTCCGTTAAAGGTAAACGCTGCAGTTCCAGAGTAGAACTTGCTAACAGATGATTAATGTGGATAACAGATGAATGAATGTTGAATCCGATTTTAATAATTGGATTGTTTATTTTTCCTTCTCAGCGGCCTGAGAGGACAGACCTGTGGATTGGGAAGATGAGTCTGGCTAGGCCCACAAAACACAGAAGTTAGCATTTAAATGCATACAGCATCCATCTGAGTTTTGATCAGGACTCTCTAGTGCTGGGTGCCGGATCGGATACCAGATGTGTTCAGGTGGGTGCTGTAGTTGGGTCTGTGAAACTGACCAATGAGACGGTTCAAAGACGTTGTCAGTCAAGCACCACTGACACAACAACAAAGAACTTGTCAGCCAAGTAATGTGACTTTTCAAAGATCTAACAGTCCAACAGCGAACTGAATTAACTGTCCAGAGGGGGTCCTGGAGTTTGTCCACAGCGAGAATATCCAGTCAAGTATGGTGGAGGATGCGGGCAGTCTTGCTCAAGTCTCAAGTCTTGCTGTATGCTGAGATATGAACTACTGCACAAAGCTGAACTGGTCTCCAGACCAAGGGAGACAAACTGAAGACTGAAAGGCTGAAAGAAGAGCTGGTGGTCAATCTGTCCAAGGTCACTAACATCAACTGCAGCCTGACGGAGGTGTCAACCCCACATTTGGTCTGTGATGGTCATCCGAGCGCCTTGGGGTCGTGATCAAAACTGCAGTTGGCTTTGATAATAATCACTCACAGACTCATTTTAAGACAAGTGACACAACAGGACACAGATAGTACTACTGTGGGGATGCTAGATGATTCGCCCTTCTCCTGTTGCTCTGAGATGAAAATTGTTTTATTACGATAGATAATGCTCTCCACCCTGAGCATAATATTGATTTTTAACTCTCCGTTTATACAGGTCAGG
>NW_023635196.1:0-1145 GCF_014905685.2 Nematolebias whitei | reverse complement strand
GTGCCGACCGTTTCACGAGCCCTTTTGATAAAGAATTTCATAATACATTTTTGGCGACGAGGATGGGATGTTAAGAATTTAAATAAATAATTCTGAACGGCTGCACCATATTCAAACGAGGGGAAAAAAAAAAAGTGTTGAGAGAATGCGAGTTGCATTCTGGACAAAGAGTCCGTTGAAGTTGTGCCGGGTTATCCAACCCTGGCTTTGTGTTTAAGAGGTGGAGGGGACGCCCGAGCCTTTGTGTGAGAGTTTTAAAACAGAGAAAAAAGTTGATTCAGACGCCTGAGGAGGCGTGAGCTGAACGGAGAAAAAGTTGTACCGGGATGGGAAGAAGTCCCATCCCATTTGTTTTTTAAGAGGGGGGAAGAAGCCCATCTTATGTTGTTAGAACAATTTTTCTGCAAGCAGATAGTCCGAGTGATGTTTTGACCACTTTTGCAGGCAATAGAGGTCAGAAAAAAAATGGCACCAGTGACAGGACTTCAGCATAAAATCAGAAAATGCAATTACAGGCTCAATGGAGTAAACAAGAATGTGAGGACCGCCTGCTTGTTGAATGGACGGCTCGGTGCTCAGTTTGTGAGAATGAGCAGTGTAGCTGACGGGGCGGTGGAGCAGGTGTCCCGGTTGCGAGGAAAATTTAAAAGAAAGAAAGAGAAACGTGTTGGGGAAGTTCAGGAGAAAGAGAAACAGTTTTTACAACGAAAACAGTTGTTATCTGATGTGCAGACAGAGTGCAAGCTAGACCGCTTGATTAATGTAGCTGAGAGCGCGGTCGGTCATATATGCAGGCGTAAAAGGAGGAAGAAAGAGCGTGATGTTTCGCCGGAGCGAGTCGGAGCTTATGTTGCAAGGTTGGCTGACGGATGGAATCCGTCGAGTTTAATATCACAACCCACAGATGCTCGAGTTTCGAGGCTGTTAGACAGAGGTGGAGGTCAGGTAATGAATTCAGCGCATCGAGTCAGAGCTTTGCAAGACTCGAGACCGTTGTTTGAAGTTTGTGTAGAAACAGCCCGACAGATGACATCGGAGGACTCTGATTTACAGGGTCATTGGGTGACCCTGTGGGAGTGCGAGCAGAGATGTGCTGAGGGGTGCGCTCGCTGTGCGTTCACAAGGAGGAGCACAGAGCTGAAAAC
>NW_023635195.1:0-1145 GCF_014905685.2 Nematolebias whitei | reverse complement strand
ATCTTTGACCCATCAAAATGAATGTGGTCATTTATTTACAGAATCAACGTTTAACATCAAACATTTACATCAATTTGGCACATTGAAAAATAACAACATGGCTAATTTAGCAAGCTATACAAGTGATTGATTATCCACACGGCGGTGGATGAGCACTTTACACAGACATTTCTAAAATATCTGGAATGATTTCTACTTGATAGAAGAATTTAAAGATGGAAAATGAAGTTTAAAGGGAGTAAAAGATGGTGTGTGAGAGAGAGTGTTGACCAGAAACGACACTCTCCATTCGAACCCAGCTTTCCTCGATACGCTCGGTAGTGAACTTGACTCGTTACCTCTCTGAAGATGAATCAGCGGATACGGAGTTCCAGTTAACGCTACCTGTCCAGCGTCTCCATAGGATGGCTGTGACTCGTCCGAAGTAGTGACGATATTCCGTCTGACACAAGTTCACCTCAGCCAGTGGACCTCACATGAGTGGGGTTCGTCCGAGTTACACTCAGAGGTGGAAGATGTTATAATCCCAATCTCGGAAGAGCCTTATCATGGCTGGACTTCTGTTCTCCCAAACGACTGGAGCTGCAAACTCTCCAGCCCGACTCCAACGGCAACTCACAGAAAACTGAGAGAACTAGGAAGTACCGACATTTTAAAGGGCTCTATTTCCGGTTCATTTGGGAGTTTTCTTATTGGTCAATGTCGACCAGACAGGGGTGTGTTTTGTGACGTAAAAGGTTACTAGAAGTCAGAAAACAGCAAGAATGTTATGGAACAGATTGAAAATGTTTTTCAGACAGGCGAGAGAAATGTTTGGGCGAGTTTGGAGAAACAGGTGCCAACTTCTCTGTTTACGTCTGAGAGGATTTAAAAACAAGACAGTTGTTCCAACACTTGTCTGCTTCGGCTCCGACCTTGGAACAAACGTACACTGCTCATTCAAAGAAAGAAAATCAGAAAATGCATAATTACTCTGTAACAGGCCTTAACATGAATTCTAACTTTGCATGAGGATTAAAAAATCATTGTTACTGTTTTCACAGTTAATTAAAAATGATTAGTTCACTGCAACATCTAAAATGGTTTGAACTAAAACACTTTGATTATCAAACATTTGTAAAACAGTAATGATAATAGAAAAGAGA
>NW_023635194.1:0-1145 GCF_014905685.2 Nematolebias whitei | reverse complement strand
TGTCCTGGAACTTTCTTCCAGAAGATCTGTAGATCATGTGATGTCACCAAGTGATCACAAGTCATGAAAAGCTCTTTGTGTTTTACCACCTTTTTGTTGCTTGTGAGAAAACCGTTCTGTTTCCACAGAGCGAGATGACACAAGAAACTCAGTCGAGCATAGTTAGAGTCAGTGCAGATGACTAGCGTCTGGATGGAGCGTTCCACTGCCATCTGTAGGCCTATTAGGATTGCAGCTATCTCAGCGTACTGAGAAGACTGAGAGCCCAATTTATAGCCAAATGTGACCTGTTCCAGGTCTTGGAGGAGAACTCCTCCAACACCTGCTTTGCAGACTTTCTCGTGGTGGAATGAACATCCATCCACGTACAATGTCGCCATATCTTTACAGATATTGCCATCAAAGAAGTGGTGATTTGGGTCCTCAGCAGCTGAGGGTTTACTCACAACCGGCTGTTGGGTGGCTGGTACATCCTGTGTACATTCTTGGCAGATTGCCAAATCAGTGCCCAAGTGCGACTTCTTATTTTGACCGTAGCGGATGTCTAGGTTAAAACTTTGAAGTGCCATAAGCCAGGTTGCAACACGTGAGTTTGTCACCACACCATCTCTGATGCGTTGGCTGTTCAGAAACGTTACTGGCTGGTGTTGTGTCTCAACAATGATCCTCTGTCCACCAATATAGCAGGAGAAATGTTTCACTGCCCACACAGTGGTCAATAGAGCCTTCTCACAGTCTGAATACCGTAATTCAGGGCCTGCCATCGTTTTGCTGGCGTAGGCCACAACACGCTTGTCTTTGTCGTGTATTTGGTACAGACCTGCACTCATGCAGTGAGGTGAGAAACCCACTTCCAAGTAGAACTCTTTGGTGTAGTCTGGGTAGACTAGACATGGGGCTAACTTGAGCCTGTCTTTAAGAGCGTTCATTGCCTGCTGCTGTGTATCAGTCCAGACAAAAGGAACGTCTTTCTTTAAGAGTTCAGTCAGTGGTTTTGCGAGATCCGCATAATGCTCTATGAACTGGCGAGAGTAATTACACACTCCCAAGAAACTCTGTAGTTCCTTGAGATTGGTTGGGACTTTGAGGTTGTCTAGGCCTTGGGTGCGAGTCAACTGTGGTTGTATTCCGTCCGGACCTACTAG
>NW_023635193.1:0-1145 GCF_014905685.2 Nematolebias whitei | reverse complement strand
GACACAAACAGACACAAACAGACAGAGGGAAACCAGGAATCCCACAGAGATGACTGATATCTAGAAATGTGTAGATTAGCATTAAAAGAGACCAGTTTATGATCAGATATAGGCAGGTTTGATGCAACAAAGTGAGAGGGAGCTATACCAGAACAACAAACTAGGTCAAGAATGTGACCTTTGGAGTAAGTGGTAAAGTCATTCAACCTTTATTTAGACAGGTTAATCCCAATGAGCCATGTGTACTGCAGAGTCGATGTCACCGGGTGGAGTATGAAGAATATGATGATCCAGAAAAAGTGTGAGCCACGTGGCAAGCCTGTTGATCAACATTACTGCTCCAGGGCTCACCCAGAAAATCCAAGGACGAAGAGCTGACAGCTGGGTGCCAGCTGCGTTTAGCAGAATGCCACGCATGTGAGTTTACAGTCCAACAAACTGAAGGAATCAGATGTGATATTTGAAGAATGGGATTGACTGAAGCCCAACGCTAATACAAGAAACTGGGTGAAAAGATTTAAGAAGTCTGAACTAGATTCTGAAATTCTGGCCAATTATAGACCTATATCTAACCTAACTTTCATCTCAAAAATTCTAGAGAAAATAGTTGGCAGCTCAGAACACATACAGAACACAATAAACTTTGTGGATAAGGTGAGGGATGTCATCATGGAGACTGATAAAACAATGGTCTCTTTTGATGTCACATCACTCTTTATTACTCTTCAATCCGGCTTCCGGCGAGCTGATGGACAGCAGCTCCCTCTGGCTTCTCTGCAGTCTTTTATCATCAAACTGACCCGTTTTTCGAACCGGACTAAAGTTGGTCCTCCTTCCAACCGAATTCAGTGTTCAGTGACTCAGAGAGCCGGACTGGACCGTCCAAAAAATATATTTTGGTCCAGGACCGACAGTCCGCTCCCCCCCCCCTCGGTCACTCTGAGCGCACCCTGCCGGCCAGGTGACCCCTCGAGCTGGGGAGTCGACGCACAAAGGTCCGGTGTTTTTTCTCTCTCTCTCTGGACCTCAACGAACTCTTATCTGGACCTTTGTGGTTCTACCTGGTTCCGACAAATATCGCCGGGTGGTATTTCGCTGGTTTTCTGCTGGACTGGCCCTCGTGGTGTCTTCATAGGTGTGGGGGA
>NW_023635192.1:0-1145 GCF_014905685.2 Nematolebias whitei | reverse complement strand
GGAAACACCCTGGTTCTGTCGGAGGCAGCCTCCGTCAGCAGACCCACGTCACGTGTCAGTCTTCACGGACGGGTCGCTGTCAGGCTGGGGGGGGACATGCCTATCTCAAGCAGTAGGGGCGCTGTGGCCCCATCACACATCAGCCCACATACATGTTTTTGGAGTGTTTCACGGTGCTGAATGTGATTCAGCACTTTGCTCCCGCGCTATAGAATCAACATGTGTTGATTCACACAGACAACAGGGTGACTGCTGCGTACATAAACCAGCAGGGGGGTATGCGCTCAGCCCAGATATTATACATTGCGTGAAAGCTACTGTGTTGGGCTCACCAAAATCTGCTCTCCATCAGAGCAGTTTACATACCCGGTGTTCTGAACAAAGGGGCGGATGTGATGTCCAGGGGCGGCCCACGTCACGAGGACTGGACTCTCCATCCAGACCTGATGGCTCAGACGCTGCAGAAATTTGGCAAAGCAGCTGTGGACCTGTTTGCGACACGAGAGAACGCTCAGTGTCAACTATGGTTTTCCCTGAGCCCGCGAGACGAACCACCGCTGGGGGTGGATGCGTTTGCCCACAGCCCATGGTCCAAAACGCTTCTGCACGCGTTTCCTCCACCTCCTCTGATTTTACGGTTCCTGAACCGAGTTCAGGAGGAGGGATTGACAGCTCTCATGGTGGCCCCCGAGCACATGAACACACCATGGTTCTCAGCCCTACAACGCCTGCTGTCGGGGCGCCCGTGGAAACTACCATGAAGGGAGGACGCTCTCCTCCAAGCAGGAGGAGCGATCAGGAGTTACCCAGAAATAGGCCAGCACCTGTGGGTCCGGCCACTGAGCGGTCCCGCTTAGAGAGGATGGGTCTCCCACAGGAGGTAGTGCGCACAATCCAGGATTCACATGCTGCATCTACCACAGCGCTATACACATCAAAGTAGACAGTTTTTTTCAGCGCTGGTGTACAGAGAAAGGTGTAGAGGCCACCTCATGTCCATTAGGCGGCGTGCTGTCATTTCTACACAGCTGATGGACAGGAAGTTGGCATTTCAGCACGATTAAAACGTACGCTGCAGCCATCTCTTCCTGCCACGAAGGGTTTGGAGACAGAACAGCTTTTAATCACCCGCTGATGAAGCGGTT
>NW_023635191.1:0-1145 GCF_014905685.2 Nematolebias whitei | reverse complement strand
ACGTTCGGTTGACATCCTGTTTTTAGCCGCTTAGCTTAAAGTTAGCTTCGGCTAAACTCGGTTAAAATCAACATTTCTGAACGTTTTTGAAGCGTAAACGTGGCGTTCTTTCAACAAGCACGACTTTTTTGCATGAAACATGAGTTTTAGGGACATATGGCAAGTTTATTTAGTAGCTCATTTCCGACATGGAGGAAGTGACGTGACACGTCACTCATCCGGTCGTTAGCTGTTAGCTTAAAATTAGCATCGCTAGCGTTGGTTAAAAACATCATTTAATGACGAATTTTAAACTCTAACGTGGCAAAAATCTAGCGATTACACCTTGAAGAACTTAAACAGCGTATCAGAATACAGCTTTTAAGCGCTTTTCAGCTTTAAAAAGCAGATTTTATTCCCTATGAAAAACGAGTTTCATTTCCTGGTCACGTGATTGACACGTCAATCAGCCAATGAGAGCGTTCCTCAGCAGCTAATCCAACCAATCACGAACCGTTTTCCCAACTAGCATGTTAGATTTATCTGAACAAGTCCGTCAACTTTTTGTCTTTTAAACTGTCAAAATGCACTTTTTTCTGTTAAAAGATGTAACGAATCAAGCTCTCAAAGCTTCACTGAGACTTCTCAGTCCTTAAAACGTTTTTCCATCTATTTAAAATACTCGTTCAAACTTATCAGAACCAAACCGGTACCAGAACCGGGTCTTGCAGCAGAACCTCCGTCCTTTTAAACAGAATAAACGTTTTCCACAACTCTTCAGCTTAGTTACACACAACAGACGTACAATTTCAGCTTTCATAAAGAGCATATTGACCGAATTTCAGCTTCAAAACATCACTAGCTGCAGTAATTCTGTGAGCTTTCTGAGCATCACAGCCCAACACAGCGTTTAGCTCCAAGCGGCAGCTTCTGCACGCTGCGTTCAACACAGCTACAATCTGTTATTTTTCATGCCAACATGTAAAATCAATTATTACACGAATACACAGTCCATTTATGAGAACGTCACGGGCCACCAGATGTAGTATGAACAGATGCTGAGATATATTCATACATTAAACGGGTTCTTCATTTTTCTGACTGTGTAACATGCGTGCATTGAATTTAACAGAAATGTAACGAGAGACGTTGTTTATCTTTGACCG
>NW_023635190.1:0-1146 GCF_014905685.2 Nematolebias whitei | reverse complement strand
CCTGAGTCCTGCCTGCGCAACTGGGTTCTTCTGTCCTGATCTGCCACAAAAAAACCCTGACAGTACGAACCGACCAAAACCTGAACCCAGCAGGCAGACTCAGTTAAAATCAGCTCACCTGTTTTTGTCCGAGCCTGTCCAGATGGAGGGAGCTGCGATCCGGTGCGGTGCCTTTTGGACCAGACCCGTCCTGGGACTGAGAAGCTGCAGCCAGGCGGTCGAGGTTCTGCCTTCGCCTCTCCTACTGCAGGAGGAGAGACGAAGATCTAAGCTCCAAGAGAGTCACACAGCACCCAGGTTCAATCCCTCCTACCCACCAGTCTGCTCTGGGTGGACGTCTGGGGAGGACGCCGAGTCGGAAGACGAACTCTGTTTCGCTCCGGTACACCACCCACGTCGCCGTAAAAAAGGAAGGAGAAGACGCAACCGGAACCGGTCCTCTGCTTTTCCACCCACATCACTTAAACCTCCAGCTCCTCGCATTCAGCCCGGCGAGGCTGAGTTTTTTGGTTCCGCCTCCTCCTGGTCTCAGCCTCCAGCCTGCTCTCCTCTGCCCGAACCTGCTAAACCGGGGAGAATTTCGCAGGGGGGGGAGCAGTCATCCCCCTGTTCGTCTCTGGAGTGGACGAAGGGGGGCCAGCCCGGGGAGCGTGTGGGACAATCGCTTTCTGCTCCTATTGAGGTTAACCAGTTCCCTGAGCTGCCTCCTGTAGAGAACCTGGTGGCTCATCCTCTCGTCAAGGACACTATGGCGCTTCTCAGAAAGATTCCTAAGTCCAGAGTTAAGGATAGAAGACTCCTGGTGGACAAACTCTTGGACATATATATCTCAGAGTCAGATCTGACCGACACACCGGCTCATCAGACGATCTTCCTGTTTGCCGTAAAACTAAGAGCGGAAATCGATCCCAGTTTTGTCTTGCCATACACTATAGAGTATATTGCCAGCACAGAGCCTGCAGCCAGCCCAGAGCCTGCAGTCAGCACAGAGCCTGCAGTCAGCACAGAGCCTGCAGCCAGCACAGAGCCTGCAGCCAGCCCAGAGCCTGCAGCCAGCCCAGAGCCTGCAGCCAGCATAGAACCTGCAGCCAGCACAGAACCTGCAGCCAGCACAGAGCCTGCAGCCAGCACAGAGCCTGCAGCCAG
>NW_023635189.1:512-1146 GCF_014905685.2 Nematolebias whitei | reverse complement strand
AAACTTTTTCAGAAGATTACCAAGAGTTGGCTCCACGAAGTCTGCTTTTTGCAATAATCTCTCTGTCAGTTGTTAAACAAATTTCATTCTCTGACCTCGACTGTTGATAAACACCTTACGTCAAAACCACTCCTCTTTCTGGTCCATCCACGAATCAGAAAGCTCTAAATTGAACAGGAAGTCGACCCAAATAAAATGTGGCAACTTCCCAGTTCATAAAAGAGTGAGAGTCCAACAGAATCTGAAAGAGTTCTGGTCAGAGCAATGAAGAAAAAGTTCTGAAGGAGTTCAGAAGAGAACTAGAGTTATGGAGAGTTTGGAGTACCGAGAATCCAGAGACGTTTGGGATTATAATTCTGTTTTGAGCTAACCACGCACGACTCTCCGAGGATTTTAGCTGTTCACCACGGAGACGCTGATATCAGTTGAAAAGGATCCTTACTGAGGTGATCGATCGTCAAACCAGGTAAAGACTTCTTCTTCGACTAAAGTGTACCGGGGACGGGCTGGAGATCTGACGGAGCGTGCAATTTCTGGTCAAACAGATTAAATTTCCCTCACATATTCCTCTGTAAGATAAATCTCAATTTACTCTTAAACTCACTTCTCTCTCACAAAATCAGTACAGATATTT
>NW_023635189.1:0-412 GCF_014905685.2 Nematolebias whitei | reverse complement strand
AAACTTTTTCAGAAGATTACCAAGAGTTGGCTCCACGAAGTCTGCTTTTTGCAATAATCTCTCTGTCAGTTGTTAAACAAATTTCATTCTCTGACCTCGACTGTTGATAAACACCTTACGTCAAAACCACTCCTCTTTCTGGTCCATCCACGAATCAGAAAGCTCTAAATTGAACAGGAAGTCGACCCAAATAAAATGTGGCAACTTCCCAGTTCATAAAAGAGTGAGAGTCCAACAGAATCTGAAAGAGTTCTGGTCAGAGCAATGAAGAAAAAGTTCTGAAGGAGTTCAGAAGAGAACTAGAGTTATGGAGAGTTTGGAGTACCGAGAATCCAGAGACGTTTGGGATTATAATTCTGTTTTGAGCTAACCACGCACGACTCTCCGAGGATTTTAGCTGTTCACCACGGAG
>NW_023635188.1:0-1146 GCF_014905685.2 Nematolebias whitei | reverse complement strand
TGTTCTTAAAAATGGCCACCAGCACACTTCTTCTCCATTCCTGAGGCATTTTCTCACCCTCATATATGCCATTGAATATTTGAGTCAAAAACCTCACTGCCATCTCTCAAAGACATTTCCAAACCTCCACTGGTATGTCATCAGGTCCTACTGCCTTTCCCTTCTTCATTCTTTTCAGAGCTTTCCGGACTTCATCCTCACTAATCTTTCCCACTTCCTGGTCCACAGTTTCTATGACCTCTACTCTTCTTTCTCTTTCATTCTCTTCATTCATTAGCTCCTCAAAGTACTCCTTCCATCTTCCCGTCACACTCTCCTCACTTGTTAGAGCATTACCATTCCTATCTTTAATAAGCCTAACCTGTTGCACATCCTTTCCAGCCTGATCCCTCTGTCTTGCCAATAGTTACAAGTCCTTCTCGCCCTCTTTAGTGTCCAGTCTCCCATACAACTCATCGTACGCCCTCTGCTTTACCTTAGCTACTTCCCTCTTTGCTCTAATTCCTGTCTCCTCTCTTCAGTCCTCTCACTATCATATTTCTTCTTGGCTAATCTCTTTCTTTGAATGGCATCCTGCACTTCACTATTCCACCTCCAGGTTTCCTTATCATCCATTCTCTGTCCAGATGACACACCAAGTACCTTCCTACCTGTCTCTCTAATTACTGTTGCTGTAGTAGCCCAGTCATTTGGAAGCTCTTTCTTACCACCCAGAGCCTTTAACAGCTCCTCTCTGAATTTCTCACAACATTCTTCCTTCTTCGTCTTCCACCATTTGGTCTTCTTCTCTGATTTTACTCTTTTTCTCTTCTTCACAACAGCAGTCATTCTACACACAACCATCCGATGCTGTCTGGCCACGCTCTCGCCTGCCACAGCCTTACAGTCTCCAATCTCCCTCAGGTTTCCTCTTCTACGCAGAATGTAGTCGACCTGCGTACTCCTTCTTCCACTCTTATAGGTCACTTTATGTTCCTCCCTCTTTTGGAAATAGGTATTGACTATAGCCATTTCCATTCTCTTGGCAAAATCCACCACCATCTGTCCTTTCTGGTTTCTTGACAACAAACCTACCCATCACTTCCTCATCCCCTCTGTCTCCTTCACCAACATGTCCTTTCAGGTCTGCTCCGATCACCACTCTCT
>NW_023635187.1:0-1146 GCF_014905685.2 Nematolebias whitei | reverse complement strand
CATCCAGAGTGTTGGGTCTTGCGTCTCTCAACTTTCTCTTCACAATATCCCACAGGTTCTCTATGGGGTTCAGGTCAGGAGAGTTGGCAGGCCAATTGAGCACAGTAATACCATGGTCAGTAAACCATTTACCAGTGGTTTTGGCACTGTGAGCAGGTGCCAGGTCGTGCTGAAAAATGAAATCTTCATCTCCATAAAGCTTTTCAGCAGATGGAAGCATGAAGTGCTCCAAAATCTCCTGATAGCTAGCTGCATTGACCCTGTGCTTGATAAAACACAGTGGACCAACACCAGCAGCTGACATGGCACCCCAGACCATCACTGACTGTGGGTGCTTCACACTGGACTTCTGGCATTTTGGCATTTCCTTCTCCCCAGTCTTCTGGCACCTTGATTTCCGAATGACAAGCAAAATTTGCTTTCATCCGAAAAAAGTACTTTGAACCACTGAGCAACAGTCCAGTGCTGCTTCTCTGTAGCCCAGGTCAGGCGCTTCTGCCGCTGTTTCTAGTTCAAAAGTGGCTTGACCTGGGGAATGCGGCACCTGTAGCCCATTTCCTGCACACGCCTGTGCACGGTGGCTCTGGATGTTTCTACTCTAGACTCAGTCCACTGCTTCCACAGGTCCCCCAAGGTCTGGAATCGGCCCTTCTCCACAATCCTCCTCAGGGTCCGGTCACCTCTTCTCGTTGTGCAGCGTTTTCTGCCACACTTTTCCCTTCCCACAGACTTCCCACTGAGGTGCCTTGATACAGCACTCTGGGAACAGCCTATTCGTTTAGCAATTTCTTTCTGTGTCTTATCCTCTTGCTTGAGGGTGTTAATGATGGCCTTCTGGACAGCAGTCAGGTCGGCAGTCTTACCCATGATTGTGGTTTTGAGTAATGAACAAGGCTGGGAGTTTTTAAAAGCCTCAGGAATCTTTTGCAGGTGTTTAGAGTTACGTCGTTGATTCAGATGGTTAGGTTAATAGCTTGTTTAGAGAACCTTTTCATGATATGCTAATTTTTTGGGACAGGCATTTTGGGTTTTCATGAGCTGTATGCCATAATCATCAGTATTAAAACAATTAAAGACCTGAAATATTTCAGTTGGTGTTCAATGAATCTGAAATATATGAAAGTTTCATTTTTATCATTACATTAT
>NW_023635186.1:0-1146 GCF_014905685.2 Nematolebias whitei | reverse complement strand
GGATCCTGCAATTAACTCGATGATGCTGTATCTGACTGACCCAGACGAATACACTCCATCGAAAGACGAGCTGGATTCCAATCCAGACCTAAAAGTCCTCTTTCAGCTGCGCAAACAGTTAAAACTACTCAAGGACAACCTAACTTTAGCTCATGGAGCGACGTCCTCACCCGTGTTCGCAGTCTCCCATGACCGAAGGGGGGTGACGCCAGTTAGGATAATGCTACCAGACGCGATAACATGATCAAATCTGACATTCAGAGTGAGTGGCGCACCGAAACGTTGTTTCCTAGTTGCTTAATCACTGCTTTTGTCGATGTTGAAACGTTGTTTAACTGGTTGCTTAGTTACTGTTCTTGTCGATGTTGAGACATCGTTGAGTTGATTTTGGTTGTTTCTGAGGAAAGAATGAATTTTGTTGTGTAGTAAGTTAGAGACTAAGAGGCCTTTAACCATGCCAACATGCAGTTCATTCGTTAAAATGCCATCTTTGCGGAGTCAATGTATATTATTGCTACCTTGAGTACCATAATCTACATTGATCTCACAACGCTTAAGCCGAACCTACTCGAACAATTTTATTCGGGGGGATAGCTAATTCTTTTTGATAAGTCTCGCCATAGACCTCCAAAACATTTATGGGAAAACCAAACACCCAATCTCAAGTCGTTCGTCTAAAAGACAACAGACAATTGTACCAAACTATATTTTACCATGTAAAGCTAACTTAAACCAAGTTAGAAATGGAAAAATAGTTTGGAACACTTTTCTATAGGCATAAACCCCTGTAGTTACCCCTTTTCAGCATTCTCCACCCCTTAACTGGTAGTTGTAGCTGTTCCCAACCATAATAGCTTACACACCAGATGCATATAGTTTAAGGCCTTATGTAAAATCCCCTTCATAAGCCCACCTTAAACCACATAATTGCATGACACATTGAACCAGAACGGCACAGGCTGGACGTCGCTGGAGACAACCTTCGCTGGAGGCGACCTGCAATCCTGACGTTGGTCTCAACTCTTCATCCAGTGGCCGCTTCTTCAGTTCAATCCAAGGGTACCCCTCTGTATGCTGATTAATCAACACTTCCAATCGCTGTGGATTTACCGTTGTGGATTATATGACTTTTTCCAATGGATTACA
>NW_023635185.1:474-1146 GCF_014905685.2 Nematolebias whitei | reverse complement strand
TCACTTTTCGTACACGGCGAATTTGAACGAACTCCTCCTAGGGATTTCGCTCAATCGGTTTCAAACTTTCGCCATTTTGCTCAGTAGGCATGGGGGACCTAAAGTTATCAAAACGGTGCAAATCGACGCATGTTGAGGGGGCGGGGCCAGGCCTCAAAGTTGAGCTTCACGCCATAAATTTCCAAACGTTATAACTTTCACGTTGAAAAACAGAATCGTACCAAATTTGGCACCAGTCATCCCTGTCCCATGCCCGACGATACCCTGAGGTCAAATTTTGACGTCATCAAAGCCCCGCCCCCTCAGAACAGGAAGTGACTTTTTTTGCTTGGAATGCTCCCTCCCTGACACTCTTGACCCAATCAGGATGATCCTGTGTTAGAAGGCAGATAACAAGTTGGTCTGACTTGCTTTGAAGCGCAAAGCGTTTCCCCTTGAGGATGTGGGCGTGGCGGCGTGGCGAAGTCTGAAGTGACGCCGTTACAATACGTTTGGCTCTGAATTCCACAGATTTGATCCGAGGTTCATGAAAATCACTATGATCGATCATTGCCCGCCCCTTGAACAGGAAACCATGATAATTGCGCAATAGCCTCTCTAGCGCCCCCTAGAATATTTTAAAACTTCAGCCCCAAGCCATTTTTCGACCGATAAATCTGAAACTCGGTGAAC
>NW_023635185.1:0-374 GCF_014905685.2 Nematolebias whitei | reverse complement strand
GTCGGCCATTTTGGGTCAAAGGTTAATTTTTGGGCGTTTTGAACGGCAAATTTTAACGAACTCCTCCTAGGTATTTTGAAGGATTGACTTCAAACTTGGTTATTAGGCCTTTAAGACATTGGAGAGTAAAAGTTATCAAAAGCTTTGGGTTTCGTTTTGTTAAAGGGGCGTGGCCAGGCCTCAAAGTTGAGCTTCACGCCATAAATTTCCAAACGTTATAACTTTCAACTTGAAAGACAGATTTGCACCAAATTTGGCACGAGTCATCCCTGTCCCATGCCCGACGATACCCTGAGGTCATATTGTGACGTCATCAAAGCCCCGCCCCCTAAGAACAGGAAGTGACTTTTTTTGCTTGGAATGCTCCCTCCCTG
>NW_023635184.1:0-1146 GCF_014905685.2 Nematolebias whitei | reverse complement strand
AAATGAAAGAATCCGTTTAAATTATGGATAATATCAGACGCATATTACCTTCATTACACAAGCTTGCAAATGTGTCTGAATGGATGCATGCCAATGTGTCTGAAACAATGTTTTGAAGCTTGTCAATGTGTCTGAAGTGATATTTTCATGCTTGCCACCATGTCCAAAGGGATGTTTTCAAGCTTACAAATGTGTCTGAAGTGGTGTTTTCCAGCTTGCCACTATGTCCACAGTGATGTTTTCAAGCTTGCCACTATGTCGTAAGGGATGTTTTAAAGCTTGCAAATGTGTCAGAAGGGATGCGTGCCAATGTGTCTGAGGGAATATTTTCAAGCTTGCTAATGTGTCTGAAAGGTTGTTTTCAAGCTTGCAAATATGTCTGAAAGGATGTTTTCAAATATACCAATGTGAATAAATGGGATGTTTTCAAGCTTGTTAATGTTTCTGAATTTATGTTTTTAAGCTTGTCAATGTGTCTGAAGCAATGATTTCAAGCTTGTCAATGTGTCTGACAGGATGTTTTTAAGTTTTACATTATGTCTGTAGTTATGTTTCAAGCTTGCCATTATGTCCAAACAGATGTTTTCAAGCTTGCATGTGTTATGATTAAGGGCAACCCAGTTCGTAACGAGACCCGGAACGACACAAGGCAAAGTAGTAAAAGTGACAATGTTTATTATTTACAGTGATATTTACAAATATACAAGATGGTTCCTCTGGAATCCCTGAAGGAGGACGTGGAAACGTCAGGAAGGGATAGGCCAAGGAGTTGTCTCATATAATGTTCAATTTCTTTGTTTGGTCTTACAGATGGAGGAGATGGAGGTGTCCCTGAAGGAATCCAACTGAGTCACAGAGGAGAGGCAGGTCAGGCATGTGGCAGGAGAACAAGGCACAAAAACATGAATCCAAAACGAGGAAGGTCGAAACGAGATGGCTGTAGGCACACAAAAACAAGGTAAGTATTTCTTGGCATAAACACAAGACTGGCTGGAAGCATCAGTACCGTAATAAGGGAACAATGCTCCAGCGAAGAGTAGGACTCGACTGCAGCCTTAAGTAGGGTTGTAGCTCATCAGGTGGATGGCCGTCAGCTGATGATGATTAGCGGCCATCTTGGAGCTGCAGTGAGTGTCACTCTTACAG
>NW_023635183.1:0-1146 GCF_014905685.2 Nematolebias whitei | reverse complement strand
GTCCCTGTTCTGCACTCTGGGTTCGCTGCTAACCGCAAACTACGACAGTACGACCCGAACCAGAACAGAACCCAGCGGGCAGGGTTCTCACTCGGCAACACTCACCCATTTTTTCTTTTTTCCCTCCTCGTGCCTGATGGACGAGCTCCTCTCCGTCCATCCACCGTCCCGCCGCGGCGGCGGACGGTTCCGGAGGCAGTCTGTGGCGGCCGGGCCGGTCTCGTCGGCCGAGCAGAACCTCAGAGCTGGTTCCGGTGTTTTCGTGGGAGCGGGGTTCGCCGCCTCACCTCCCAGGTTTCCGGTGGGGGCGAGATCCAGCGTCCCGCGGGAGCTCCGGTCCACTCCTGCTCGGTTCGGTAGGTCCGGTCCGGTTGACGTTTCAGGGGCGGGTTCCGTCGCCTCACCTTCCAGGTTCCTGGTGGGGGCGGAATCCGGCCTCTCACCGTCACTCCGCGCCGCAGCTGTTCGGCCCAGCCTGGCCGTACCTCCAGAAGGGTTTCAGTGTGACTCTGTGGGGGCGTGTCCCGCCGCCTCACCTCCCAGGTTTCCGGTAGGGGCGGCACCCGTCACCACATCTCCTCATTCACACTTTCCCTCTTTTCATTCATTTTCCCCTGAAAATATTTTCCTGATAAATCAAGCCCTTTTTGAACTTTTTAATTCAGTTAAAAATAACCCGTCCTCCATTGATTTGGTTTTAACCCAGATGGAGGATTTTTTACTTTCTATCCCAGGCCTTTCTTTTCTCCCAGAGTATGATTTTTTTTTATCCCAATTGAAGACTCTTAAGACTCCCAGTTCATCCATTCCTGAGGTGGGCCCCACGCTGCACGCAGCCTCTGAGGTGGGTCCTACGCTCTCCAATTCTCCAGAGGGGTCGACGCTCTCCAATTCTCCAGAGGGGTCGACGCCCTCCATGCCGTCTGCTGCAGCCCCCCAGGCTCCCATGCCGTCTGCCGCAGCCCCCCAGACTCCCATGCCGTCTGCTGCAGCCCCCCAGGCTCCCATGCCGTCTGCTGCAGCCCCCCAGGCTCCCATGTCGTCTGCTGCAGAGCCACAGGCCTCCAAATCGTCTGCTGCAGAGCCACAGGCCTCAAAGTCGTCTGCTGCAGAGCCACAGGCCTCAAAGTCGTCTGCTGCAGAGCC
>NW_023635182.1:0-1146 GCF_014905685.2 Nematolebias whitei | reverse complement strand
AGTAAACAGCCATCAGTGTGCTAATGATCCATTGTTAGGCTGATGGTCCTTCTTGAGCATGTGATCAGCTGGTTTTGGTTGTCAGCAGCAAAACTGGTTGATCCACTCTGAGAAGGTGCTATTTAAGAGACTGAGCTGAAAACAGCACCTCAGACTGACGAAGTCTCTTGGATGAGAGACGAAACGTTTCTACATTTTTTTGCTTTGTTTTGTTGTTTTTTTTATTTTTATTTTTTATTTATTTATTTATTTTTATTTTTTTTGAATGTCCAGAGGACCAGATTGAACTTTTTTGGATTTTTCTACCTGGATTATTGAGCATGCATCAGGATATTTATACTGTATTAATTGTAAGTTGGAGATTCTAGTCATTTTAAATGTTCTTAAACATATTTGAGACCAGGTGTTTTGGTCAAAATTGATTGATAAATCTGACTCCCATTTTGCAATATGTAGCATTATGGAGTCATTGATTCTAGACAATTTCTTGTATATTTTGATAATAATTTAGGGGATTTAAGTTTAAGGAACTCTAACACACATATTGGTGTTTCTAACAAAGTTTTATTAAGCTTAAATTTCTTTTTTATGATAGACTTAATTTGTTGATATTCTAAGAAGTATTTATTTTCAATGCCAAATTGTATTATTAATTATTAAATGGAATAAAATCTACACGTTCATATATGTGTTCCAGATGTTCAATTCCCTTGACTCTCCAACCTGGGAAATTTAACATATTTTCTTGTAGGATGTCAGGATTGTTCCAGATGGGTGTATGTCTACAGGGGAGTAGTGAAGATTTTGTCATTTTCAAATACTCCCACCATGCTGTCAGAGAAGAGCTAATACTGATGCTTTTAAAGCAAACATGTCTTTTAATATTTGTGCTAATAAATGGTAGATCTGAAATCTTAATATTATTGCATAAAGTTTATTCTATGTCTATCCAAGTTTCATCTAATGTATTTGGATTTAACCACTTTGAGATATATTGTAACCTATTGGCTAAATAGTAGTGATAGAAGTTGGGAAGTTCTAATCCTCCGGTATCTTTAGATTTCTGTAATGCTTTTAAGCTAATACGTGGAGTTTTGTCTTTCCAAAGGAATTTAGATATCAAAGAGTCCAGTGACTTAAACCATT
>NW_023635181.1:0-1146 GCF_014905685.2 Nematolebias whitei | reverse complement strand
TTTCAAGGTTTCCACTATGCCTGAAGGGATGTTTTCAAGCTCGCCACTATGTCTGAAGTAATGTTTTCAAGCTTGCCACTATGTCCAAAGGGCTGTTTTCAAGCTGGCAAATGAGTGTGAGGTAATGTTTTCAAGATTGCCAATGTGAATAAAGCAATGTTTTCAAGCTTGTAAATTATGCCTAAAGGGAATGATTCAAGCTTGAAAACATTGCTTTATTCACATTGGCAATCTTGAAAACTTTACCTCACACTCATTTGCCAGCTTGAAAACAGCCCTTTGGACATAGTGGCAAGCTTGAAAACATTACTTCATACACTGTGGCGAGCTTGAAAACATCCCTTCAGGCATAGTGGAAACCTTGAAAACATCGTTTCAGACTCAATGACAAGCTTGAAAACATCCATTCAGACATAGTGTCAAGCTAGAAAACATTGCTTCAGACACATTGGCAATCTTGAAAACATCACTTCATAATCATTTGCCAGCTTGAAAACGTCCCTTTGGACATAGTGGCAATCTTGAAAACATTACTTCGGACATAGTGGCAAGCTTGAAAACATCCCTTCAGACATAGTGGCAAGCTTGAATAAACCCCTTAAGGAATAATTTACAAGCTTGAAAACATTGCTTTACTCACATTGGCAATCTCGAAAACATCACTTCATAATCATTTGCCAGCTTGAAAACAGCCATTTGGACATAGTGGCAAGATTGAAAACATCCCTTCAGACATAGTGGCAAGCTTGAAACAATCCCTTTAGACATAATTTCAAAGCTTGAAAACATTGCTTTATTCTCATTGGCAATCTTGAATACATCACTTCACACTCATTTGCCAGCTTGAAAACAGCCCATTGGACATAGTGACAAGATTGAAAACATCCCTTCAGACATAGTGGCAAGCTTGAAACAATCCCTTTAGACATAATTTACAAGCTTGAAAACATTTCTTTATTCACATTGGCAATCTTGAAAACATCACTTCACACTCATTTGCAAGCTTGAAAACAGCCATTTGGACATAGTGGCAAGGTTGAAAACGTTATTTCATACATAGTGGCAAGCTTGAAATTATGCCTTCAGACATGGAGGTAAGCTTAAAACAATCCATCCATCCATCCATTTTCTTTACCCGTTTGTTCC
>NW_023635180.1:0-1146 GCF_014905685.2 Nematolebias whitei | reverse complement strand
AGTATACTGGGTTAGTGTACTGGGTTAGTATACTGGGTTAGTATATTGGGTTAGTGTACTGGGTTAGTATACTGGGTTAGTATATTGGGTTAGTATACTGGGTTAGTATACTTGGTTAGTATATTGGGTTAGTATACTGGGTTAGTATACTGGGTTAGTATACTGGGTTAGTATATTGGGTTAGTATACTGGGTTAGTATACTGGGTTAGTATATTGGGTTAGTATAATGCAACTTTAACTAACCAGGTGTGACAGAAACTTACCCAAAGAGAACTCCAAGGGCGCCTAATGGTGTGACTAACACAGCAGGGGCCACATTGTAAGCCAGGAAGTTCCCAGTCTGACCAGTGATCACTGAGAATGATGTTAACAGACTTGTCAATATTTGTCTAAATCCAAGATGTTACTGAGACAAAGAAACATCAAAGTTTCTGATCACTTTTGTACATAAATATATACTCACTGCACAGCGTGCCACTCCACCACACTGCATCAGTGAGATAGGATCCTCCTAAATAATAATAAAAAAACAAAGTTTGGTTTATGTCGCCCACAAGTATGCGCCTTTTTAATACAGATTATTCGCCTAAAACAATAAATACGTTTTAAGAAACTGCTTTTTTCTTCTACCTCTGTTTCGTGAACGCATTATTCCTTTTTTCTGAAGCACAAATGTCGACCCATTGATTAAACTTGATATTACAGTAATTAGTATTCCAAAGGACGCTTCCGTCAGCCCTGGACCAGCGGCCATTTTCCTGTCTATGATCTGACAGCGCCACGCAGCGGTCACTGCTGAACACAGACGTCAGAGAAACACTAGAGCCCGCATCGGCTGCTGGGAGCAGGAATGCAGCCGCCATCTTGGTAAGGTCGTCCTTATTTGGTTAAAGCAGAAGATGTCTCAGCACTTCGCAGCTTCTTTCTGTTCTAATCGACGGACTGTTGACGT
This sequence comes from Nematolebias whitei, assembly GCF_014905685.2. Lineage (NCBI taxonomy): Eukaryota > Metazoa > Chordata > Actinopteri > Cyprinodontiformes > Rivulidae > Nematolebias > Nematolebias whitei. The sequence goes on along the minus strand of NW_023635180.1, from coordinate 193 downwards.
CAGGTCTCTGGGGATAACTTTTCACAGTAAGATGAACATGTTATTGTTAGTATTTTGTGAATATAATATTACTGTACTGTATTTATGTCCACCAGCTGATGTGATGTTCAGTGTAACACGGTGTTCAGCTGCAATGAAGCTGACTGAGATCTGATGACAGGAATATTTTGCTAACAAGCATACTCACTGTTTC
>NW_023635179.1:0-1146 GCF_014905685.2 Nematolebias whitei | reverse complement strand
TATATATATATATATATATATATATATATATATATATGTGTATGTGTATACCCTTGTGAGGGTTTGCTGGGAACGTCTGGCAGAGTCTCCTGTGAGACGGAGTTTCAACTCCCACCTCCGGGAGAAGTTTCAACATATTCCGAGGGAGGTGGGGGACATTGAGTCTGAGTGGACCATGTTTCGTGCCTCTATTGTCGAGGCGGCTTACCAGAGCTGCGGCCGCAAGGTTGTCAGTGCCTGTCGCGGCGGCAACCCTAGAACCCGATGGTGGACACCGTCGGTGAGAGATGCTGTCAGGCTGAAGAAGGAGTCCTTTCGGGCCTTTTTGGCCGGTGGGACCCCGGAAGCAGCTGATGGGTACCGGCAGTCCAAGCGACATGCGGCTCGGGTGGTTGCTGAGGCAAAAACTCGGGCATGGGAGGAAATCGGAGAGGCCATGGAGAATGACTTCCGCACGGCTTCGAGACGATTCTGGTCCGCCATCCGGCGTCTCAGGGGGGGAAAGCGGTACGCCACCAACACTGTTTATAGTGGGAGGTGTGTGCTGCTGACCTCAACTCGGGATGTTGTGGGTCGGTGGGCGGAATACTTTGAACACCTCCTCAATCCCACCGGAATGTCTTCCACTGAGGAAGCGGAGCCTGGGGACTCTGGGTCGGGCCCTCCAATCCCTGGTGCTGAGGTCACAGAGGTGGTTAAAAAGCTCCTCGGTGGCTGGGCCCCAGGGGTGGATGAGATTTGGCCAGAGTTCCTTAAGGCTCTGGATGTTGTAGGGTTGTGTTGGCTTACGCGACTCTGCAATATTGCGTGGACATCGGGGGAAGTTCCCCTTGATTGGCAGACCGGGGTGGTGGTCCCCCTATTCAAAAAGGGGGACCGTAGAGTGTGTTCCAACTACAGGGGAATCACGCTCTTAAGCCTCCCTGGTCCGTCGGATAGTCGAACCTCGGATTCTGGAGGAACAGTGCGGTTTTCGTCCTGGCCGTGGAACACTGGACCAGCTCTACATTCTCAGCAGGGTCCTTGAGGGTGCGTGGGAGTTTGCCCAACCAGTCTACATGTGCTTTGTGGAGTTGGAGAAGGCATTCGACCGCGTCCCTCGGGGGGCCCTGTGGGGGGTACTCTGGGAGTATGGGGTACCGGGCC
>NW_023635178.1:0-1146 GCF_014905685.2 Nematolebias whitei | reverse complement strand
GTGTCAAGCATGAAAACATTGCTTCAGACACATTGGCAAGCTTGAAAATATCCCTTCAGACACAATGACAAGCTTGAAAACATTGCTTCACACTCATTCGCCAACATGAAAACAGCCCTTTGGACATATTGGCAAACTTGAAAACATTACTTCAGACATAGTGGCAAGCTTGACAATATTACTTCAGACATAGTGGCAAGCTTGAAAACATTACTTCAGACAAAGTGGCAAGCTTAAAAACATCCCTTCAGAAATAGTGGCAAGCTTGAAACAATCCCTTTAGGCATAATTTACAAGCTTGAAAACATTGCTTTATTCACAATGGCAATCTTGAAAACATTACCTCACACTCATTTGCCAGCTTGAAAACAGCCCTGTGGACATAGTGGCAAGCTTAAAAGCATTACTTCAGACAATGTGGCGAGCTTGAAAACATCCCTTCAGACATAGTGGAAACCTTGAAAACATCCCTTCAAGACTCAATGACAAGCTTGAAAACATCCATTCAGACATAGTGTCAAGCATGAAAACATTGCTTCAGACACATTGGCAAGCTTAAAAACATCCCTTCAGACACAATGACAAGCTTGAAAACATCACTTCACACTCATTCGCCAACTTGAAATCAGCCCTTTGGACATATTGGCAAACTTGAAAACATTACTTCATACATAGTAACAAGCTTGAAAACATCCCTTCAGACACAATGACAATTTGAAAACATCACTTCATAATCATTTGCCAGCTTGAAAACAGCGCTTTGGACATATTGGCAAGCTTGAAAACATCCCTTCAGAAATAGTGGCAAGCTTGAAACAATCTCTTTAGGCATAATTTACAAGCTTGAAAACATTGCTTTATTCACATTGGCAAGCTTGAAAACATCACTTCACACTTATCGCCAGATTGAAAACAGCCTTTTGGACATAGTGACAAGCTTGAAAACATCCCTTCAGACACAATGACAAGCTTGAAAACATCCCTTCAGACATAGTGGCAAGCTTGAAACAACCCCTTTAGGCATAATTTAAAAGCTTGAAAACATTGCTTTATTCACATTGGCAAGCTTGAAAACATAACTTCACACTCATTTGCCAGCTGGAAAACAGCCCTTTGGACATAGTGGCAATTTTGAAAACATTACTT
>NW_023635177.1:0-1146 GCF_014905685.2 Nematolebias whitei | reverse complement strand
AAGGACGTTAACGTCTATATTTCAGATAAGTTTTGGTTCACCGAAATCGGCTTTTGTTTAACGTTTAACTTGCTATTCTACTTTAGGGATACAAAAATGATTCGTGTCAAAATTGTTTATACGTAATTATTAATTATTATCTACCTCATTGGTATGTTAATTCAATATCTGTTGGAGGCCTAGTGATTGTTTTTAAGGCAGAATCATCTTAGTTTCTGTGTCTGCGTTTAAACTGTTAACACTGTTTGTTTAACGTGATTATACCTTAGTGATAACACTGATTTGAAATAGTTGTTTATTTCTAGGAATAATTATATTATCTAACTTATGTTCGTGTTTTTATTTGGATCATGGTTATACTTTTAATTTGATTTTACTTAGTCAAACTATATTGTCTAAATTAAAGAGCTGTGTTCTAGCTTTATTTATGTTAATCAGGCTGCTCTCTGGCCTGATTTGATTGCTTGTAATTTATCAAATGTGAACTTGTAAAATTATCCTTAGCTACTATGAGATTATATTTAAAGGTCAACTAGTTAGAATTAGCAAACATTTTCTATAAACATAGTTCAACCTTGGAAGACACGCACACCCTTTATGTGACATGACATTTGAGTGCTTGATAGGAATTATAAAAATGTATAAAATATTAAATCCAACATTCCCTCTTTTGAACTCCCATTTTCATGGGAGTTCACCCTCTTTATGGATTTATCAATATGGACGTGACGCAAACTTACTGCACTCCCCCAGGGGTCCTGGACCAGACCCCTGATCCAACACCTGTGAAAAGTACCACACACATAAACCTTTATAAAAATACAAAAAAGCGGCAACACCCCTCCTAGAGAAAGATAAATAAGTGAAACTCTATTTTAAACCACCTTTAAAATACCTCGTGGTATTTTAGAATGATTAAATGCCCAATTGAATGGAGTAAAATATTTGAATATTTAAGTTAACTGAATATTTAAGTTAATGAATATTTAAGTTAATAGTCAAGTTAAGTTTATAGTCAAGTTAAATGAATAGTTAAGTTTCCAATTGAATCCACGACCCTTCTCTGGTTGTTTTTCAGAATGACTGAAAGGTAAGAAAAAACACTCATATTAAACAGGAAAAGCCAACACCCTCAATTTAAACATT
>NW_023635176.1:0-1146 GCF_014905685.2 Nematolebias whitei | reverse complement strand
TCTTTCCTACTCCCGGACAATGCCCATTGGAGGTAAACCCTGGACCAGCGGAAGGATGATTGCATCACCACCTTAGAACATCGTTTGGTTTTCCTCTTCACCTGAACTGGGACCAGAGTCTGTATGTACTGAACTACTAAACCAGGTACTGCTTTGTTTTATTTATTTGCTCAGAGTGAAACGGCCATTAAGTTTTGGGCCTCGCTGCTCCCAAGCTTCGCTCAGGCCTGCAACTTTAAGTTTTTAGAGCTGGATAAACCAGCAGGTGTCTGTGCGTTTGATTGGTGAGTGGCCCCCTCACATACAGTTGAATATTTACAGTGACATCTGACTACAGATGCAGTTTTGTGTTTTATTGTGTATGTCGTTAAATTTTTAAAGACGCATTAAGTAAACTGAGTTCACATTTACCTTATGGTTTAGTTATTTTTTAGTTTAACAGTGTGTGAGTGTGTTCATGACCACGGTGTGTATTGAAAGGAAATTAGGAGATAATTGGGTGTGTTAAAGGATACGTTAGACTTGAAGTTCATCAAATTAAACGAGTAGTTAACAGTCTTTAATGCTACATATAAGAATCTAGGAGGCCCTTACCTAGTACAGAGGGTAAAGGTGGGCTACACTTGTAAAACTTTATCTAGAACAATAAATCTAATGTAGAGGCAAACTACATCAGTGTTAGTAACTTTATCTTTGTCGTCCTCAATGAAATGCATTGTTTGTCTGAAATCTTTATTTCTCTGTAAAGAAAAAAAAATAACTTTGCTGCGATCAATATTAGACCTTTAACAAATGTGACTGACTAAACTAAACTGTTTAGGGACGTCTTTTCAGAGACTCTTAAACATAAAAGCAGAGCAACACATAGAGAGCCAATGTAAAAACTGAAAGTATAGGTACAGAGGTAAAAAAAAAAATAATAATACTGAGGAATGCATTATTTTATGGTGCATTAAATATGGCAGTAAAGGTTTTTTCCCCTGAGCAACACGAAAGTGTAGTAAATTTCCTGTGAGGTTATGAGAGCGTTTGAAAAACATCTGACAATTTATTTTATTTTAAATGAAGATTTTAGGCTTTTTCAGAAAAAAAAAAAAAAAAATTATTGACTTAACCAAAATGAAGAAATAAAATCACAGACATAAA
>NW_023635175.1:998-1147 GCF_014905685.2 Nematolebias whitei | reverse complement strand
CCATCAGTGTGCTAATGATCCATTGTTAGGCTGATGGTCCTTCTTGAGCATGTGATCAGCTGGTTTTGGTTGTCAGCAGCAAAACTGGTTGATCCACTCTGAGAAGGTGCTATTTAAGAGACTGAGCTGAAAACAGCACCTCAGACTGA
>NW_023635175.1:0-898 GCF_014905685.2 Nematolebias whitei | reverse complement strand
TTTTTTTTTTTTGTTTGTTTTTTTGAATGTCCAGAGGACCAGATTTAACTTTTTTAGATCAAGTCAGATTTATTTATAGAGCACATTTAAAACAGAAACTGTTACCAAAGTGCTTAACAAAAATATCACAACATCAAATAAAAAGTAACAAGATATATTTACAGCACATGGAATAAAAATATAAAACCGAAAACATAATTAGAAACAATGAAATACTAAATCAGATCACCTTGTGACTTTCAGATCTGATGACATTGTGTTAAATAGGAATAATAACAAAAGCATAAACAGAATCAGCATCAATGAAAAACTAGATCTAAATCCGATCACCCTGTGTTAAATGTCAGTGAGTACAGATGTGTTTTTAGGAGAGTTTTAAAAGCAGAGACTGAGGTGGCCTGTCGAATGTTTATGGGCAGATTGTTCCAGAGTTTAGGGCCCACGACTGAAAACGCTTGATCTCCTCTGAGCTTCAGCTGGTTTTTGGTACAGCCAAAAGCAGCTGGTCTGATGATCTCAAAGCCCGAGAAGGAGTATAAGGATGAAGAAGGTCGGAGAGGTATGATGGTGCAAGGCTGTTAATGCACTTGAATGTCAGCAGGAGAATTTTAAAATCAACTCTGACACGTACAGGAAGCCAGTGAAGAGAGGACAGAACCGGAGTAATGCGCTCAAACCTACAAGTTCCTGTTAAAAGCCTAGCTGCCGCATTTTGTAAAAGCTGGAGACGTGAAAGTGAAGCCTGACTAATCCGAACATAAAGTGAGTTACAGTAGTCCAGCCGGGTTGTAATAAATGCATGGACTAGTTCTTCAAGGTCAGATCTGGACAGAACGGACTTAAGCTTTGCTATTTGCCTTAGCTGAAAGAAGCTTTTTTGTAGAACAGAGTTGATCTG
>NW_023635174.1:0-1147 GCF_014905685.2 Nematolebias whitei | reverse complement strand
ATTCCATTGTGTTGATTATAATTCCATATCGTCTCGATAATTCCATTGTAGCAATGCTTTAACCCCTTGGAAACAGAGTCTGTAATCCATTGAAAAAGTCATATAATCCACAACGGTAATCCACAACGACTGGAAGTGTTGATTAATCAGCATACAGAGGGGTACCCTTGGGTTGAACTGAAGAAGCGGCCACTGGATGAAGAATGGAGACCAACGTCAGGATTGCAGGTCGCCTCCAGCGAAGGTTGTCTCCAGCGACGTCCAGCCTGTGCCGTTCTGGTTCAATGTGTCATGCAATTATGTGGTTTAAGGTGGGCTTATGAAGGGGATTTTACATAAGGCCTTAAACTATATGCACCTGGTGTGTAAGCTATTATGGTTGGGAACAGCTACAACTACCAGTTAAGGGGTGGAGCATGCTGAAAAGGGTAACTACAGGGGTTTATGCCTATAGAAAAGGGTTCCAAACTATTTTTCCATTTCTAACTTGGTTTAAGTTAGCTTTACATGGTAAAATATAGTTTGGTGTAATTGTCTGTTGTCTTTTAGACGAACGACTTGAGTTTGGGTGTTTGGTTTCCCCATAAATGTTTTGGAAGTCTATGGCGAGACTTATCAAAAAGAATTAGCTATCCCCCCGAATAGAATTGTTCGAGTAGGTTCGGCTTAAGCGTTGTGAGATCAATGTAGATTATGGTACTTAAGGTAGCAATAATATACATTGACTCCGCAAAGATGGCAATTTAATGAATGAACTGCATGTTGGCATGGTTAAAGGCCTCTTAGTCTCTAACTTAACTACACAACAAAATTCATTCTTGCCTTCAGAAACAATACCAAAATCAACTAAACAACGTTTCAACACCGACAAGAGTAGTGACTAAGCAACCAGTAAAACAACGTTTCAACATCGACAAAAGCAGTGATTAAGCAACTAGAAAACGACGTTTCGGTGCGCCACTCACTCTAAATGTCAGATTTGATCATGTTATCGCGTCTGGTAGCATTATCCTAACTGGCGTCACCCCCCTTCGGTCATGGGAGACTGCGAACACGGGTGAGGACGTCGCTCCATGAGCTAAAGTTAGGTTGTCCTTGAGTAGTTTTAACTGTTTGCGCAGCTGAAAGAGGACTTTTAGGTCTGGAT
>NW_023635173.1:0-1147 GCF_014905685.2 Nematolebias whitei | reverse complement strand
TGTTGTATGAATGTGTGTGTAGTAGAGTGCTGTATGAATGTGTGTCTAGTAGAGACTTTCATGTTTCTAAGTGTAAATACAATGTCTTATTATTAAATATACATACTCAATTTTTATATACTCAAATACGTGTAAGTACTTCACTTTTTTGGTGACTGTGAGTCTGAAAAGGAATATGATGAATTTAAACTTATATAATCATACCCCTTTTCCATTCATTCATTCATAGCATAAATAGTCTTCCTGTTGCCAGTATCCTTTCCAAAAATAATAATTTTTTTTAAAAAGTATGAATGTGTGTGGAGATAAACGAGGGCACCGATTGTGTTGTAAAGAGCTTTGAGTATCTTGATTAGACAGAAAGTTGTTACAGAGTATAAGCACAGTCCATTCACCATTTACAATGTCTGCATTATCTCCATCCACAAGTTTTGGGCCATTTCATTATTAAGTGTGTTTGAAGACTCATACAGCTGAATGTCCGAGTGCATTTCTACATTGATGAAGATGCTCACATACTTCTGACCAACCACACAGTACTTGGTGAATACACGTATAAGTAAAGGTTCGTTCCGGGCCTTGTGTCGAGAAGCAGCAGGCAACAAAATGGTGCGATGTTCATCACACAGCTACATCGATGTCACTGCTTCTAATGGAGTATGCAGGATTCTGGAGTTTTACAGTCTTTGGTTGCTCCTATACCCAAACCTTTTTTTATATGTGCCTTCAGATTCAAAAGCACCTGTGGTACATGTGTTAGTTTATATATTTTGATATGGTTTGATATGGTTTGTTATTACTAAATTAGGGATTTAGAAGATTGGTGAATTATTGCATTATCCAACAATTTTCAGTCTGGTCATCTGGACAGTGGAGGAGGGGGCGTGTCAAAGACACCATCTTAGCACCAACATAACTGGTTTGTTCCACTTTGGAGTAAGCTGTTGGGGAAGAAGCAGTTTTGTTGTGTGTTTCCTTGATTGATGAAGCCTTCTGGATCGAAGGTGAAACGTTTCAGCACAAAAAAAAAAAAAAAAACTGTCCAGATGACCTGACTGAAAACTGTTGGATTGTACACCTGGATTATTGAACATGAATTTTTTTTTTTTTTTTTGCATTAAGTTTTTATTTACATCCCCACTTTCTG
>NW_023635172.1:0-1147 GCF_014905685.2 Nematolebias whitei | reverse complement strand
TTTGGAGCTAGGTAAACTGAGGGGTTGTCGTCGTGGTACGCAACCATGGTTGGTGTGTCAATTTGGACGTGGTTTTCGCCGTGCCAATTGTCAACAGTTACGACGTCCCTGAGTCTGTATATGCCGTTTGAGGGAATTATCGGTAGGTTGATAAGGAATGCCATTTCAAACGCCTTGTGATCGACGTAGATTGGGATCGCGCTACCGAGAGTGTAAGCCAGGTGAGCCTGTGTTTGCGTAACTCTTTCGCGTGTAGCGGAGCTGAGGATGTCGTTCACCATCTGTAGCGAGACTAGATACGGTGGGATCCTACCGGTGGCTAGTGTATCTACCGACGAACTGATATCTCTAAGCATGTCAGCGAAGATTCTATCCATCAGGTGTGCGACAGTGTAATCCATTTCAACCTTAAGAGTTAATTCATTTACCGCATGTATGAGGGCTTTGATTTCTTGGGTGGCACCCAAGAGGTGGTACCATCATTGTCCTATGGAAGCACAAAGAGATAGGTCTTAGCTTCGTAATGGTCAAGGGTAGGTCCTGTGAATTTAAACTATGGTTAAGTTTATTATCCATTAGTTATCTTCTGCTTGGATGACCCTTATTCCCACGAGGTCAGATTTTGTGAGATCTTTGTCTCCTGAGGAGTTATCGCACGCCTTGTGTTGTTTAATCTGGTTACGATGTACCCATTTAACAGTTGGCTCTTTTTGGCCTTTACTGATTTTTATCTGGTAGACAACTGGAGACACTTTGTCGATTATCAGATGGGGTCCAGTCCATCTAGGCATCAGCTTACGGGCAAGAGTTCCGGTCCCGGACTCTCTTCTCCCAGTTTTGGGGGCAAACGTGTAGTACCAGACCCTGTCTCCCACTTGGAGTTCCTCGTAAGAGGCCTTTTGGTCGTAGTACGCTTTGCGTCCTTCAGCTGATTTTTCCAGGTTTTTCTGTGCGAAAGCAAAAGTGTTTTTAAGGTGTCTTTCCAAGTCTTTCATGTATTGTTGTGTAGTGTAGGCTGTTGCCATGGCAGCATCGCCTGGTTGGTACAACAGGTGCAGAGGGAGAGTCATTTGTCGACCCGTCATCATCTCGAAAGGAGAGATGCCAGTCGACGTGTGTGGAGTGGCCCTTATGGCCATGAGGACCA